>NC_142672.1:21031907-21039407 GCF_964200805.1 Pocillopora damicornis
CACAGTAAAATTAAATCCTATATTCTCATTCCAGGGAGTTTAAGGGTCAGTGCTTCACAAACACTCGTAAGTCAACTTACTGCTAGTTGCTTTCTTTGTTCCACCAAGAGTTGTGTGCAGAGAGTTAAGAAACCAAGACAAAAATTCCACTGGATCACCTAATAAACCGATGAAAGTAAATTATTACAGTACTAACACTGAAGGAATAATTGCTTGAATTTCAATCATCAAGCAAGCTCCCTGGTCAATTCTTTTCTTTTTCAGTTTTCAAAAGATTCATTCATTCATTTATTTTTTGTTGGCTGACCAAGCCACTTTTATATACACCAGCAAGAAAATTGTGGGAAAAATTTTATGAGGATGGTTAAAGAAACAGGAAATTACTAAATTTACCTTGTTCAGTAAACTGGAATCTCTTTTTGCTACAAAGCACCACAGCCTAGAAATGAATTCATGAAACAGTCCTTAATCACAGGAAAGAAAGCACAACCATTTGAATCTCTTTTAAACTCTTTATACACTAACACCAGTATAAATATTCTCCACACTGTTCTCTATACATCCCCAAAGATGCCCTAAGCTGCTGACAAAGAGAATTTGTTTATCAATCAAGGGCTTCTTTAGCTGGTGATCATTTCTTTTAATTCTCATTAACTTATTGTTTGATTGAGGGCTGATACTCTTTGCAAAAATTAGATGCTATTTACTCTTTGGTGTTGAACATTTCAAAGGTTGCATTATAAGCTTTTATCTATGGAAGACTTCCAAGCTAAAATGTTAGCAACCCAATAAAAAAAATGTCACAATATTTGTCATGAGTTTCTGATGGGTTGCCATTTAGATCAGTTTTCAATTGAGTTTCACAAGTAATCCATGATTACTTCGGCTGTGCCTGACTTTTCTCAGTCTGTGATTGGTCCTGAAAACTTGTACCACCATCTCAACCAATCAGATTAAAAACTGAAACTTATCCTGATTTGGTCACTCATGTTTTCCTGCATTAAATAATTGTGGCATTTACTAATTGGCTAACGATGATGTTAAGCTTGGCTCCAATTGACTGGTGATATTACATTGATTGGTTTTGTCCCTTTTGAGACGCATCTGATACTGCCTAATCTTTTCATAGTTGCTACATTGAGTATGGTAACTAAAAAGCAGAGGATGATTTTTTTTTTCTGTTTGAATCAACAATCAGAAAATTAATGTGGGTCATTAAAGAAGCCAGCAATTAAAAATCTGAGAACAGGCATTAATGAAGAAAAGTTCAGATGAAAATGTATGTCAGTACACCGACCTGCAACATCTCATGAGGGCTGACATGAGCTTTGAAGTTACGTGGATTCCAAATTTTTCTAATTAGCTCTCCAAACCTGTTTACTAAAACAAAAGTTCACAACAGGAAATAAATAAATTGAAATAGTTTGTGGACCAGAAAAGTTGATGACCATACAAATTAATAAATTTAACAAATGCTATTCATTTAAAGAATTGACATGTGTGCATTAGAGAATGATAACAAGAGAAAAGAGATAAACAACAAACCAATTAACCCTTTAAATCTCACAAGTGATTGACTTATAACTTCTTCCCATAATATCCATATATTATTCAGCAAATGGAAAATGAGGATACTCAAATTCTTATAACCAAATTATGAGGTAATGTACAGCAGTTAGAGGGGAAAATTAACAATCAGATCTCTGGGGTTCAAAGATTAACCAAAACAGACAGCTAGAGGTACCAAAAAGTGTTTCATTTATGGAAAAATAACTGCTTTTCCAGCATGTTTTCACAACATACTGATCAGAATGTTGTACACAGGCACCCCAAATCATATGTGTGAAGCATGGCTTGGCTTATTTCTCTATCGGATTGGAGTTGAAAACCAAGCACCTTTCACCCTTTAACTCCCAGAAGTGATTGACATGTTACTTCTCCCTATAACATCTAAACATTATCCAGCAAACAGGTAATGAGAATATTCAAACTTATCAGGTAGAAGTTGTTATCTTGATCAAATTCTTGTAACTTATTTACAAGGAAATGTGTAGCAGCTAGAGGGGAGAATTAACAATCAGATCTTGGGAGTTAAAGGGTTTAGTTTACTTAGTGAATGATGCTCTTGATATTTCTTGCATTGCTCCCAGGTCTTACCTAGAGGAAACATGATATCTCCAGGAGGACGCTTAATGCTTTGATAGTTTTCTTCTCGAAGAAAAAAATCACGGATTGGTGGGACGAATGCCAAAGCCTGTTGATTGAAATAAGGAGATCATTGGTTGTAAAACTCAATTAGTATTTGGACATTAAGATCAGTCATAATAAATCCATTAATAAAGTAAAGCAGTCTTGTTCAGTTCACTGCATGTGTTTGAGGTGAATAGGATATTTAATAATAAGATGTTAGGCTGAATCAATATCACAGAAAAACTGACCAATCAATGCATGAACAAGACTTATAACATAAAACTGGCAAACAACTATTCATCAGAACCAAAGTATTGACCTCAACAGACAATCAGGATGTAAAATACATAAAACCTGGAAACCTGGAAACCACTCCGCTTTGCATCGTGGTTTCCTACGCTTATCTCATGTTCTCCCAACCTCCCACGTGTTTACATCAGGCTATGTAAACACGAAAACCATTTCTTCCATAAATAATACAAGGTCAAAGACAGTAATTAATAATGAGACAAATAATACATGTAAAGCACTCTTTTAAATTGTTTTCCATTAAGTAATGTGTCTCTAAGTCCTCTAAACTTCCAGAAATGAATGATTAGAAACTTCTCCTCAAAATATGACAATACAAATTCCATCAAATTGGAGATACAAGTTGACAAACTTGCTTTGACAGGACACTTTACTCTCTTTGTTGATAAGCAAAGAAATGTATGGCAGCTAGTAAGGAGAATTCTGAATCAGATCATGAGAGTTAAAGAGTTAAGAACAACCATCATCCTCACCTGTAGTACTACATTCAAGTAATCATTTGCTTTGATGTTATTCAGTCCAACAATTCCTTTAAGAGGATAAAACACATAAAAAAACCTAAACAAAAAAAATTAATCAAGGGGGTAATGTTCTACAGAAATTGTGGTGTAGCACCGACAGAAGGTAACACAAGAAAATTTGGTTTTATCAACTGACTTGATGGTAATAGTGAACAACTGTTGGTGAACAACTGTGGCCCATTGTCAGCCCACTGTTGGCCCACTGTCAGCCCACTGTCCGCCAACTATCAGTTGACAGTCTGCCGACAGATGGCCGACAGTATCTTTTGGGAACTGTTCTTAACTTTTACTGACTTGATAATGCAAATTGGTCACTGTATAGAGTTTCAAAGCTGAATTAAAGCTTTTGAGCATAAACCCTTTGTCAGAGCAATTAGAGGCATAATGAGTTGGGTTGTCCATGCTTAATGTGCAGAAAAATGTAGCCACACTATTGGTGGGAACATGGTTACATGAAGAATAAGAATAAATTAGTTTAATGAAAATTGTTTGTTAATACTATGGGGATTAAGAGTGCTGATTTAAAAGATAAATTTTCTTTCTAAATTTTTGTGGTATTCCAGAGAGCTTGGATTTACAGAAAGGCTGCAGACTGCCATATGTTGCATAGAATGATTTGGGAGATGTAAATGACTGGCAGTTTCTGAATGAGACATTTTGATCTCTTCTAGACAAAAATGAGACAGATCAAATTAATCCCACTAGCATTGCATAATTACATGATAACATGCTTTAAAAAAACCAGAATAACCAAAAAAAAGGGTGCTACACTATTCCTAGAATTTAATAAAATGCTAATATTTACCAGGTAGATAGGTTGTGCCATCAAAAGCTCTGGACAGCTTTGCTGATTTATCCAACTGCATAATATCATTTTTGGTAAACGTTGGGTTTAAAACATACTGAAAAGAAACATGTAAACTATCTTAGACTCTTTTCATATTTGACAATATTGTTGCCACAATTTATGTTTAAAGTGATCTGAAATGGTTGAATGAGAAACAACTTCAGTCGTTTTTCCATCAAACATCATATCTGCGACAATTTCAATTTTATTTTAAAATATACTGATATTGAATAAACAAAGTAATACATAACAACAACTCAATTATGAATAATTTTATATACATTTAATTATACTTTAAAAGGAAACAATTGGTAATGAAATTGCATTTGTTCAAACAATTTTTTGACTCTTCAAGTTAAGTAATTTAATCAGTAATAACTTGTGTGAATAATTGCAGACAGAGGCATAAAACTTGTTTCAATTGTTAAAATTTAAACTCACCTTTATATCATCTAAAGAAGAGTCAATAACTTCATAGTTATCAGGTAAACAGTAAAACTGAAAGAAGTAGTAATAAATTTTATTCTTTACTTCAATCATAATTATAAAATGCCTATAAAAATACATTCACTTATTTGTCAAAAACCTGTAGTTTACAGTACAAGTTCTGAGTTTCATTTGATTCCAAAACACTTTGATAGCCAAAAAAAGGTGCTTTTAAATGCACACTTTGAACAACCATTGTCTTTCATGTCTAAAAATTTGATGAGATAGATTTGCCTAAATGTCCAAAAGAGTTAAGACACAACCCTGCCCCCATTCTAACAACATGTGTTTTGGGATAATAAAATCATTTGCAAAGACATTTCTACACTGTCCAGTGAACAGTTGTTGAAAATACTCAAACTTGTCAGGTACAAGTTGTTATCTTAATCTACCAGTGACACAAAGTTCTCTCAACTAATTTACAGGGAAATATGTAGCAGCAGAGGGTAATATTGGTAATATTAATAATCAGATAAGGGGAAATTACTGGTAATCATGAGACAAAGTGTTTATTGTCAGTCTCACCTTGAGTGTATGAAGATTAAGAAACACATGATGATCAACTTGTACACTGTGTGTGTAAGCATGAGAGCGACGTCCGCGGCCTGTGGAATCCAAAAAAAAAAACACTTTACTATGCCCTAACAGTCACACAAAAACATAGACTAAAGCAATTCTCACCTTGAAAATACTTTCCGCACACCAAGCAAGCATACACATTGATGTGTGATAATGACACAGAACACAGCTTCTCAAAATCAAAGTCGAGCACATGCCTGTAAAAAAAAATGGGTTCTTTAGGGTATGTTTGGTATGCACAACCTGAGAGTTACGATCAGTTATGGTGGACATTAAAAGAAAATCATGTTAAAAAGAGAAAGTTGAGAAAAACCACAACAAAATGAAGTCTTAAGGGAGCTAGGAAATATCACACAGGGATTGTACTCCTTGAATAAGCCATTGTTACAAGTAAATGAAGCAATAAATCAAAAAATTTTGCTGGATTTTCTTTTGCAGATTGGAGGTTTGTTGAGTTGCTGGGAACTTAATTTTGCAATTCTCCTATCAAGGAGCAAGAAGTTAGCACAGATGAAAATGTAGCATTCACATATTTGATTACTTGCTGAATCACAGCACACTCTAGCTACATCATGTCACTGAATCTATAAAAATTTTAGAACCTTGCGGCCAAAAAGAACTGACCCAACAACAAAGTTAAACAAAAAAACCTATTATTTCCATCACCCTACTGCAGCTGTTTAATTTTTTTAATCATATATTTGTTCCTGCAAGAACTGATTCTATGTGGGTTGAGGTCAATCTGCAAAATCTACTCAAATCAAAACCCACAAAATTTTGTTTGCTCAATTATGTGGAAGTTTGTTACATACATGATCAAAAAATATTCAACAGTTGGCTACACTGTACCTGTCTATGGTGTCAAGATAAGGACAATGTCTACTCTGATAAGCACTGTGTTCTGGAAAATAGAGAATAAAATCCGACTGGTTTTGTTTTTCGAGTGAGAGGGGTATTTTCAACCCAAAGGATTTGAAATAAAAAGGTACTCTACTAATCAGAAATTTATCATGTGGATAAGCCGAGTAACTTTTCAGAAAAGAAGTGAGAAAGGGATCAGAAACACCATTTGTAATAAAAATGTGAACTGAAGAGAAACAAAGTTCACACACCTCTTTTGGTAAAATTTCCTCACAGCCCCATACTATTGTAAAACAAATCTGTTTTCCTAATGGCAATGTATTGTTTTTGTCATTGTTTTCTCTATCCAAGAACTGAATGCATAATGTAGTATGAGGCTGTGCGGAAATTTTACCTTTACCGTAAACCACTTAAACGAGGAAAGAAGGGAACGTTTCAATAATTATGAAGAGGATTGTAGTTGTCATGATCAGTAATCGGTGGAATGAGCGAAAAACACGAGGATCACAATCAAATCTTCAACAATTTTGCTCTTCGCATCATTTCGAGTGTACTTATCCTGCCGGGTCTACTAGCGGTACCTTGTTTTCTTCGAGCTTCCTCTTCTTCTTCATCGTCGCTGTAGTTTTCGACAAGAGGTCTTTTTATTCCTCGCACCTCTACCTCGTCTTCATCCGCCATTTTGAATCTAAGAATAGATTCCAGGCTCCGCGCTCCGTAAAATATGGCGGGAATGTTTCCAAGGAGCCGCTCATTTGTAGTGTGGTTTGATCGCCCGGCAAACTACTCTGTTACATGTTACCCCGGGTTCAAACCATTTACTGAACAGCTCATTATTAATCTCCTAGGATTCTCGGGGATCACATGGGAAGAGGGCTAAAGAAAATTGAGTCTTACATTTATCCTATACACCCCTGTCTTCCCCTGTCTCCTTTAGGAGCCTGACTAAGCAGGCTACGGTTTTCTGATCGGGTAAAATATATAATATTTAACAATCATTCCATGAGCGCACGCTAGATGTGGGATGGTAAATAGCCAACGAGGCGTCTAGCGCCGAGTTAGCTATGACCAATCTCATATCCAACAAACGCGAATGTAATAGTTTTTTTATTAATTTTCATAAAATCCTGAACGTTTAGATATTTGGAGGCTTTTTTCCGGTGCCATGCATTTCCATATAGGGTAACTCGGAATATGAGCTGATAAACGGAGCTGAATGAACCACTCAGAACACTAGAAAATGTATTATTCGGAGTTTAAAATGTAATAAATGTATCCTTGGCTTAAAACTTCATATGCGCAAGCCTGGTAGTCGTACAGTCAAAAGAAATTTGCTAGCAGTAGTTGCAGCTCTTTTATTAGGCGGTGAGTACTCGGCTATAAAATATTTACCACCTACATCTGCCAGAGATTGATTTTGTGTTGAAGATACAGAGTCATTTGAATTAGCATAAAACTTTCAGTGTAACTTAACAACTTAAGCAATAGTTTAAATACATACGGAAATCTGAAATCTAGTTTAAGGCACTAGTAGTTCAAGTTTCAAGTTTATTAAGTTTGCAGGAAAATCTTTGTACAATAATCACCTCCTGCAAATAGCGAGCTAATCTAGGCAGGCGGTGTTAAGGACATACAACACGAATTACAAAAACACGAATTATGCGAATTATTCGATTTTGCATACATTATTTGACAAAAGAGGGAAAA
>NC_142672.1:21489407-21514407 GCF_964200805.1 Pocillopora damicornis
CATGGACGAAACGCCACTAACATTTGACATGCCGCCAAATCGAACCATCAACAACTCGGGAGAGAAAACGATCAAGAGTCGTACGACGGGTAATGAAAAGAACCGCATTACAGTCGTGTTGACCTCTGCTGGCGATGGAAGCAAACTGAGACCGATGGTAATCTTCAAAAGAAAAACTCTCCCAAAGGTTGCCAACAAGCACGGAGTTGTAATCGCCGCTCAAGAGAAAGGTTGGATGGACGGTGAAGGAATGAAAACATGGATCGACAAAGTTTGGTGTTCGAGGAGAGGTGGCCTGGGGAGGAGAAGAGGCCTGCTTGTTTGTGACGCGTTTGAAGCCCACGTGACCGAAAGAGTGAAAACAGCACTGACACGAGAAAACACGAACTTAGCAGTAATTCCTGGCGGATTAACCTCGATCTTGCAGCCGCTGGATGTCTCTTTAAACAAGCCGTTTAAAGATGGTGTTAGAAAGAGGTGGATGGAGTGGATGGCGGAGGGAATCCATGAATTTACAGCGAGTGGCCGCCAAAAGAAACCATCCGAGGAACTGATCCTTTCGTGGATCGCAGGAGCATGGCAGGACATTTCCGAAGAAATGATTGAATCCTCATTTCTAAAATGCGGGATCACCAACAGCCTTGATGGATCCGAGGACGACCTAGTTTACGAGGCCAACGATGACTGCAACAACGAGCTCGATGACTCGTTTGCAAGAGAACTTTCCAGTCAGACTCCGAGTCCGAGTCATTTCGTTAGTTTGCCAAGTTAATTGAAATAAATAATGTTATACAATTTCACCTTCTTGTTGAGTAGTTTATTTTTCTTTTTTCTCAAAATTTGGTCTGAAATTGGGATGCGTATTATACACGGGCGCGCATTATACACGGGTAAATACGGTAATGAGGAAAAAACCGACATTTCATTGAAATAAATTCTTACCGTGCTCAACCGTCTTCACCACGGTGAGAAACCGCGAGAAAACGCACCGTCCCAGAGCTCCGACGGTGACATCTCAAAGGTGTGAAACGTTGCGTGACTCTCGTTTAACCGTCGTAGCCAACCGTCATGAAAAACCATGCTCAAGAATGTACAAAAATAATTCTTGACAACATAGGGAATAATGAGGAAAAAACCGACATTTCATTGAAATAAATTCTTACCGTGCTCAACCGTCTTCACCACGGTGAGAAACCGCGAGAAAACGCACCGTTCCAGAGCTCCGACGGTGACATCTCAAAGGTGTGAAACGTTGCGTGACTCTCGTTTAACCGTCGTAGCCGACCGTCGTCGACAATCTCAAGAGAGGATGTCAGCATCCAAAATCTCTTAAAAATCTTAAGAGAGCAATAAATGACAGTGAGGACCCGTAGGATCAAAGTTGTTGATGATGTTGTTTTTGTTAATGTTGGGCCCTGGGCATCCATTTATGACAGCTTTTGCCGAAGGGTCTACCTCGGTAAAATGTGTTATAATTGTTATGAATGGGTTTACTTAAGGGGGCCCTCTGGTTGAAATTTGGTAAAATTGAAAAATTTTTCGCCCAAATTTTTTTTTGGAAAAATATTTACTTGGCTCTATCTAGATTTTGAATATGTTGCTTGTTTTTACATAAATTACTTTGCAGAGTCAAAAAGTGGCCTTCTTTGAACGTTGTTTTTCCGTTGCCATGGTAACCAATTCAAAACAAGAGCCTTTTTCCCGAATTATTTTTGAGGCGTTAACGCTGTTCCACGGTCCTGAGTTTGGAAACAGACCGTAGTTCATTCCAGATTCCTAGAAGTTACTTTTGAGGCCTGGTTACTGAGTTACAAGGAGCTCTAACGAATTTTGTCCAAGTCACTTTTGTTGATCTATGCGTAGCATTTCACAGTTTATTGATTCAGTTTATAAAGGGTTAAATTATGCCGAAGCTAGGGAAAAAGCAGTCTGTTTTAAAGCAGGGAATTTCAAGAAAGCGTAAAGGGTTCAAAGGAGTTCAAAAACAAGCGAAAAGAGCGGCAAGCGCAACGAGCGAACGAAGGGTAAATATCACGTTCGTCGGTGAAGATGACGTGGTAAGCGAAATGATTCCACCGCCTGCAATCCCGGTTTCTGCGCGAAAAATCGGCGCTTGTGCTATTGATACGTCTCTGTGGGATGAAAGTATTCCAGATGATCTGGAAATTGCTGAAGGATATCGCCTGGTATCAATGGAAAGTCTAAGGAAGTTTGTAAACAGAGTACATACACATGGACCATGTGCCTCAGGTGAGCCTGTTGAAATTTTTGCACAGTGTCACTTATTATGCCGGAAAATTTGAAACCAAGTCCATGATCCACTAATTTATCTGGATTTAAACTAGAAAATTAATAGATCGTTTCCTCTAATTTCTCATTTAGGTAAAGTTGAAGTGTTAGAGAGCACTGTAAACAGAATGGGAATAAGCAATTCAGTCTTTGTCAAGTGTGACTGTGGCATGACAGAGTTCCTTACTACTGGTGATCACCCCTCCAATGATACCACTCCAAGGACAATTCAAGGTAAAGATCTGAACCGACGAATAGTGTATGGCACATTTGAGATGGGAGTTGGAAAAGAGGGAATTGCCAAGCTGTGTGAAATGCTTAATATGCCATTCAGTATTTCGCTCTCAACTTGGTATGAGCACGAAGAGGCACTACTCAAGGCCCACGAGGAGATATTAGAGGAGCAACTAGCCAAAAACAGGGCTGAGGCAAGAATGCAGGCTATACAAGAAGAATGCATCACTGATGCTAATGATCAAATGATAATTAGTATCCCTGTAAGTTTTGATGGCTCCTGGTCAAAACGAGGTTATACTGCCAATCACTGTGTTGGATTTGTTATTTCTGCTGCAACCGGCAAAGTGTTGGACCTTGAAGTTATCTCAAAAACCTGTAGTGTGTGCTCACAAAAGAAGTCAAGTCTGACTGAAGACCAGTTTGAACAGTGGTGCCAGACTCATCATTGTGAAGGCTCTTATAAAGGCTCCAGCTCAAGTATGGAGATGGAATGTGCCAAAAGGATATGGGGAAGAAGTGAGCAGGGCTTTATCAGGTACACATGGATGATTTCTGATGGGGACTCAAAAGCATATAATTCTATATGGAGCATTTATGGTGCCTGTGACACTTGTCACCATTATGAAAATCTACAAAACAATGATCAAGAGTACATTACCTGGAAAGCTTCAGAAGATTTTAAGAAATGGGAAGAGGATCACCTAGCTGGAACTGCAGGCTGTGACTGGGTCATGAAATTAGACTGCATTGGACACGTTCAAAAGCGACTTGGAAAAGCACTGTATGAATTTCAAAAATCCTCAGTGAAATTGAGTGATGGAAAACCAATGCATGGAAGAAATGGAAGACTGACAAAGGCTGCTATAGAAAAACTGAAAAAGAATTATGGCAAGGCAATTCGTGACAATGTAAAAAGAGAAATTACAACCACTGAAGAGAGGGACCAAGCTGTGCAGACTATGAAAACTGAGATTCTGGCTGGATTGTTCCACTGCTTGAAGCTACCCAATAAAGAAAGGCACCAGTTTTGTCCACCAAATTCATGGTGTAAATACAAGAAAGGGCTCCCTTGCCCTAACAAGCCACACCATCTTGACAAGGTGTTTGAGGAACATCTTTGCAAGATTTATGACAGGCTCACAGATTCTGCCCTTCTTGCAAGGTGCTTGCCTGGCTATACCCAGAATGCTAATGAGTCCATCAACTCCCTGGTATGGAACAAATGTCCCAAACACAAGTGGCATGGCAGAAGGAGAGTGCAGCTGGCTGCTTTGTCAGCTGCCTTACATTTCAGTGGTGGTGCCTCCGCGAAACATGCCATCATGGAGAAGGTTGGGCTCACTGTGAGTGATACTGCCAAAATGGAAGCTAGGAGAAGGGATTCAGAGAGAATTAAACAAGCAGAGAAGAGAGTGCAAGATCAGCACAAGAAATACAGAGTTGCCAGGAGACAGGCTAAACAGCATAATGAAGATCTAAGGATTCGTGGCGAGGGTGTAACTTATGCAGCTGGAGCTTTTGGAGAAATAGAACCTTGTAATGGACCCAAAAAGAGGAAAACTACTCAGAAGACCAAAAAATAACTTTAGGGATATCTCTTTTAAAGCAGTTCTACCAACACACTGTGTTTTTATTGTAAAAGCTAACTTGAACCCATGTTTCCATAACATTTCCTTTTAAATCACATTTCCTGCAAATATGGGTTTTTCATGATTATTTGGGTGCCCCCTTAAATTTCTCAGGATGTATTTGTGCTAACAGCTCCGAATTTGCCACAAATATTTGAGACATAACATACTACAAACCTATGGAGCAAAATTCAATTTGACTGAAAAGTGTTGAAGTTTTGAGGAGTTAATCTTTTCTTGGAATGAATTCGTTGCCATGGCAACATTAATGATTGAAACCCGATTTTGCTCAATAGGTTTGTAGTGCTTTGTAAGTAGATCCATGATGCTTAAAACCAGCCCAATTGGATGTATTTTGAGCTTTGAATTTGAGGGGGCAGAAGAATAGTTTAAAATGATAGAGTTTTTGTTTTTGTTTATTATTTACTAGGAATAAACAAACCTGGTCAACTTTACTTGTTGGCTGGTAGGTAGGGTCATGTACTTGCCTCCTGCCAATTTTCAGCAGTTTACTATTAATGATTATGATTCTGTGACTGTTCTAGTTATGACCTTCTTTACTGTTGGATTTCAACCAGAGGGCTCCCTTAAAGAAAGACTTAGCTCTTTTGTTAAAGGCGCCGGACAACGAAAATGAATTTAAGTGAATTTAAGCCAAGATGAATTGCGCCCTAGACCATAAAAATTTCGAGTTTGATCGTCAGTGACTGAGATTAGGAGAATTGATTCGATGAGTTTGGCAAACCACTAGATTCATGTGCTACAAAAGCCCCGCTCACTGCAAGGATGAGACGTAACGTCGAAAGCGCCCTGTGTGACACCTGACCAAAACCGGCATATGGTAAATTTTGGGCCTGCTTGCGATTCATCAGTAATTTCCGAGGGAACGTAATTTATATTCCCTTTAAATTTCGTGGTTATCGAATTAAGGAAATTAACAAAGAGGAGCTTTTTATTGGTTGGTACTAAATATCTCGCTGGACTAAATTTGACCCTCGTATTGTTCAGTTTATTTGCAATCTGCCGTTTTATTTCTTGTTATTTGCCTCAAACGCTGCTTTTCCGGCAATCTTCAGTTCTTAAGATTTTAACTGATGTAATAATACCCACCTTGAGGATGAAATCGAACTATTTCAAAGAAATTTCTATTCTATTGAGAATGATCATGGTGATCAGGCGCTCACTGATTGGTTGATTTCCACGGTACACCTGTTTACCTGAGTAAATCAAATTCGAAACAGTTTTTCTTAAGCCACCAATTTACATATTTACCACTTGTGATGATTCATCTTATTAAAAATTGCACGAATGTACTCAGATAATTTTATTCGCAACGATTTCAAGCTTTTATTTTGAAGAACACATCATGTTTCCTCCAAAATCAACCATATCGTGGGGTGGAAGATCTAAATTTTGTTGGTTCATTATTGCTGTCATGGCTGCGAATTGCGAAGGTGCAAAAGACAAGAAAAGGGCGCAAGAGGTTTTAGAAATTCAAGCTCACGATTCACAGTAAGTAATATTCTATTGTTAAATATTTTTGCAAGGGAATAAAGTGTTGTTATCAAGTTTCTCAATTTTTTACCAAGGGGGAAGTGCGCCTTTCAATTCCAAGTTTCAATATCTTGGTTTTGTTTTCAATGTCACCAGTCAATTTAGCGGGTTGATCCTGCTGGTGAAGTAGTTGAACTCGAAGGAAAATTAGCACTTATCTATGTAATCTTAATACCCTGAGAAGTAAATACAAATGAAAACAGAACTTATTTGTGGCTTTCGACGTACGATCTCCGTCTGTATCTAACTAAACACCAGAGAAGAAAGGAAAACTGAACGAATTTATCCGTAAACGTGTCAATTTGGTCTTATGAGGATTTAATTTCTATCTGAGCGGATGTCACAACCGAGAGTCAAATCCGCAAAGGTTCGGATAAAGTTCGGAGACAATGAACTGATCGGAAATAGATTGATATAGCGACGCCGATACCGTTTCCACTTTATGCGACCAGTTTCTATTCTTTTCATTTTCCGCCAGGTTCGAAACATATTTTCGATGTAGCTGATAGCGCAGTTTTTAAGCTAAGATTTTTCGGAGAGGGTTGTCGACGGCACAGCCATACGACTCGTGAATATAACAGACGATCCGTACGGATCTTACGGATCGAGAGCTCGGTTTTACGAGTCGTTACGAGCCGTCGTATTGGAAATGAACAAATCGTAGCGCCTCTCTTAGTTTACGAGTATCCCCTTAACTCCCAAGAGTGACCAAAACAGAATTTCTCCCCATAATATCGCTACAATTTCAAGAAGGCAGGTGATGAGAATAAAGAAAAATGTAAATCGAAGGATTATTAGTTGATCCAATACCAAATTCTCCAAACTCACAGCATAAGAATTGTACGACAGACAGTAAGGAGAACTACCATGAGATCTTGGAAGTGAGAGGATGAAGCGTTCGTGTGGGCTTTTTACAACCTGTTTCTTCGGAAAGTTTTCTCAGGCAATACCTTTCTCAGTTTTGCAAAACGTAGCTGAAAAACGCCAGTTAACATTTAAACCTAAACACGGAAAGAATTCAATTAGAAATGTCGCCATCATGTACTTTACAGCCATCTAAAGGAACATCTGATGGAACAAATGGGAATGGATGAAGAAGCAGCAATCAAATACCTGAATGTAAGTACGATGTTTATTTTTGTGAAATGCGTCACACAGAAATATGAGATGACGCTGTTTATCTTTAAAGAGAATGAGCGCCCGCAGAATCACTCTACAAACTACCAAGCCCCATGGTTCACGCCACGCCCGATGACTTTGAAAACCGTTTTTCTTTCGACGGTTTGGCATATTGTTTACACTTATCCAGATAAATTGTCCTTCGGTTAAGGACCTTTTCGAAAGCGCTCTTCGAATTGCATAAGTTTGAAGAAGATTCGCATATGCATAGCAATTATCAACAGATTCTATTGGTAAACCACCATAAGACACACGTCCTCCCATGTAGAACACTTTTGCTGTACCTCAGCCTTAATTTTCGCAGTAAACCTTTTGCCTCTACCGGTTTTTTAGGAAACCAAGGGAGAGGTTCAGTTCTTCTTGATGCATGACTATGATAATAACAGCAAGTTGGATGGTCTTGAGTTGTTTCAAGGTCTCTCGCATCATGACCATTCCCAGGACGAGAAAGGTACGCGCATGTGAATAAGTTAATCTGCAATCTAGGCAGGCTCTCGCTTTCCGAAAGGATCTTTGGTAAATATCTGTTTCACGCAGATATGATTACAACTTGAAGTTTAATTCACGCCTGCATTCTTTGAATTTAGTGCATACACACCAGACAGCCTTCCTGGAAGAGGTACAGGCCGAGGTTGTGTGTTACAGTTACTGTACGCATGACTTTGTCGTTCGCACCTTCACTTTAAATCAATTTTTATCGCGCTGTCCATGCTCTCCTCTGAGATGCAGGAAATGGCATCAGTCGTGATAAGGACTTCTGCACCGATCAATTCGAAGCATCAACATCTCTCCCCGAGCAACTCACAGGCACTTGACCGTCGTCTGTGCCCATAATTATCTTGAATAAATGGGATGGGGTGGGGAATTTAAAGCGGGAATGTCAAGTCTTTCCAGGGGAATACAGGTGTTATATCTTTAAATATGGATGTGTTTAAAGGTAAATAGTTAACTTTCACGAGCAAAGAAAGCAAGGAAACATAAACTGTGTATATTCCCTTAGTAGAAAGTCTCGGTCGCTGATTTGCCTTGCACAAAAAAATTGGCTGGGGTATTTGAACACAATTTTATTCCCGGAGTGCGTAATTTGAATGCAATCTTCAAAAGCTCAAATTGCCGGGGGTTGCCCGAGGGGGGATGTTGAAGCTTCGATTGAATGGACGCATTAGTTATTAATTTTTTTTTTCTTGCTTTATTTAAGATGATCACGAGTCAAGCAAAATTGCGGAGGACGAAATGGCGACTTTCGTCGACACAATCTTAGAAGACCAGGACCGCAATGACGATGGGTATATCGACTACCCCGAGTTTGTGCACTCTTTCCGTCCAACTTCAGGGCACAGTGGAGGTTCATAACACAATGATGAAAATCAGAGATGGAAACGCGAAGGACTTCAAAATACGCCTTTTTTTTTTAGGTTTTTTTGCCAGCCAGTGTAGAAAATGTAAGGTTATGTTATTTAAGACTGCGCGCTTTTAGATTAAGTTTCGCGAAACCAAAGCTAATCAGAGCAAAGGTGAGTTTAACGAGGAATCAATCAGAACATACGTGAATACTTGTAAATATCTTCAAGCGCGGGAAAATTCAAGTGACAGAGTTCTGATTGGTCGAGATGGTGAGGCGAGTGTTTATAAAGCAAGACCAATGCGATTATAGATTTCGGACACTCAACTGAAAACTGCATTATCTGAAACTCAGGCAGAAAACGAGAATTCGACTCGCACGTAGCCTTAAACTGGAATCGGGTGATACACAGTGGGTCTAAATAATATGTACTACTTATTGACTGTGTTGGTCGGGCCGGACGGAGAAGTTTTTGGCTCGTGGTCATGATGCACTCGGTCCGCGCGTCTTGAACGAGAACCAAATATTTTCCATGTCGGCCCGCCCAAGCTTAGTCAAAAAGCATTTTATCATATGACCACTCTGTTAAAAATTTCGAAGTTTTCATCTAAACCGAAATAGGGCGCAATAGATGGGCTCACCTATTCTATAGCTAACAGGACTTAGGAGAGCATTTTAACCGACACTTCTGCACATGACTAAAGGAAAAATTTCCGAAGGAAAACTTTCACGTAAGGATTCTTTTCTGGTGACGATACTTGTCTCAGAAACAACGTCATTCACAGGAATCATTTCTAGTCTGTGGATGGAAGCAACTAAGAGACCCACGAAAGAGCTCTAGCTCGGGAAAAAAAGAGACACAAGGAATGATTTTCAAAAACAGCAACAACAACGACAAAATCATTTTAGACAAAAAGGATATTAAAAGTTTTGAAAAGGAGGTTACCATCTTTCTCACTCTGTCCTCACGCAATTGCCCATTTGTTTAAGGGTCGAATGATGCTATCCAACGGATAAATCGCTATCCAGTGGATGTGTTCTTAAAACGTACAGCGCAATCACCCGGATGGAGATTTATCCATAGACAGCTTCAAACAATCGGGATAAAAAGTTAAGAACAGTTATGATAGGAAGTAGCGTGGTGAACTGAAGATAGAGTCAGACGGAGGCCATTAATCCTAAGTTCTCGGGTTCAACAAGTCTCATTACTCTCTCTAACCCGACAGCAGCCCTGACACTGTTCCTACTTTGTCATCAATCTGAGACACAAGCTATTTCTCCTCATTTCAATTCCATCCGGGTAGGCTTGGAAACCAACAAGACACACGACCGCGTAGGACTTGGCACTTAAGGTTAATTTAGGTGAGGAAATACTGCCTTAGTTACGTCAGGTACGGATCTCGAATCCGTCGGAATACAGCCACTAATTTGATTCCTTTGTTTCTAGTAACTTTTTGTCCCTCCTCTGTGCTTTGGTACAGTTTTTCTACGACGGGATCCTGCGCCTGTGCAGAAAATTGAAACAAACTTTACATATTGCATACTGCGCAGTCCTCGGCCGGGACTTTAATGCATGTACAAAGATCTAAAACTGACTTCTGTCAAAATTCACTCAACGGAAACTCTCGTTCAATCACGGTTGCGCCTAAGGTCACATTACCTAAAATTTTTAGAGAAATCATATCATAGATCATATCCACATGTATTTTGCGCTATATAAGTAATAAATTATTAAAAATTATTATTATTAAAATTTTTTTCACTCGCTTCTCTGTTTTTAAGCTCTATTGACGGACGATCTCGCTCATTAAAACCCCAGAGCCCCGAGTTTCCCCATTAGAGACACTTTTCTACTTGACTAGAGTTCATTTTTACCAGCTCATCGTCACTGACTGCCCCAAATAAAGGGTGTTCCATGAAATGCTTCTTTATCCAGTCACACAGGTCAGGAACATCAGTTATTGTGTAAACAAGACCCTTAAAAAACATAAATAAAGATGGCTTGAACGAAAGTTTACATCTAATTAGAAACAACCTGAACAACTTAGAGTACATGTCTATTTAGAACATTTACTGTGTTAAGAAAAGATACCTCATTTAACAGTTACTTCTCACAGTTAATTAAGTAACCTGATATTACATTGGCTTTTCCCAATAACACGATAACATCCTAAAAAAATGTTTACAAAAGTGACTTACCCCTTCCGCTAAAACATATGCATACTCAGCTAGTAATGTAGGGCTGAAAGAAAAATAAGTAATTAATCCAGTGAAACTAACGGCGTTTGAGAGAGAAAAAATCCAAGTTTGAACTGCACCTAAAATAACCACGGAAGACAAAGTCCTTCAATTGCGGAAGAGAAATTCAAAATTTATCGGATGCAGTCTTCCAAAGCTTGATTTCAAGTACAATTCGGAAGTGTTCCATTTAGATTCTACTTCTTCTATTGGATGTTCTATGGGAGGGGGACATTGGGTTTTGCGGTATTGGGGTAAAATTAATTTTTGGTTTTGCAGTATCCTCTGAACCAGCGCGATGCAGTTTTTCAGCATTGTGGACGATATCAAAGATCATCCTCCAAATCCTCCACCGTTTCTGAGCATTTTCCAATTTCCATTTGTTTCAGAAACAGACTGGAAGTGAAAAGCACTCGACTTGACGTTCATGAACAAATTCTTAATAGTTATTTCCGTGCTCTTTGCTCTAAATGTAACATACAGAGTAGTGGTGGCGGTGTGTGCCTAATTTTTTTTTTTTTTGCAGTATTGCGATGTTTAGACCTCCCCCCCTCCGATTTCCCCCTCCTAAGGCAGCCACGCAGCCATCTTTTTCCGTTCTCCTGACCTTATTATTCTCCACTTATGTTTCTTTTGCTTGAAATGAGGATCAGGAAACAGGAAAAACATCTTTTTGAGCTGCAAAGTTGACGTATACAAATAAATAGTATTGGTTAACCCTTTGCCCCCCCCCCCCCCCAAGAGTGACCAGCATCTAATTTCTCCTTACAATATCACCACTGAATCACACATTAGGGTCATGAGAATAAAAGAAATGATCATCAACTAAAGAAGCTCTTGATTATTAAACAAATTCTCCTTGCCAGCACCTTAGGAAATATATGGAGAGCAGTTGGGAGAATATGCATCCTGATTTTAGAGTGGAAAGGGTTAAATGTTCTATTTAGCTGACTGCAAAAGATGCAAACAATACAGCAACAAATTTCAATTGGTCACTTGTTTCAAAGAAAAACAGCTATTACTTTGGTCAATGATTTGAAATATATCAATTCAAAAGCAGACACAGAGATTTGAATGATTTTCATTAAATTTGGACTTGACTAAATTGAGCAGTTAATGACACCATCTTGTGTGGAGTGAAAACTAAAGACTGAGAACAGTCCAACATGAAAGTACTGTCAACATGTCTGATTTTGTATATCAATTCTTAGTTAACCCAAAAAAGATTCTGAACAAGTGTGTACAAAAGGAAAACCTAAGTTATGATACCATAATTTCACACTGTGATTTTTTTAACCCTTTAACTCCCATGAGTGACCAAGATAGAATTTCTCCTAACAATGTCAATACAATATCAAGCAGAAAAGTGACGAGAATAAAGAAAAGTATCAATTAGGGGATCACTAATACCTAATTCTCCCAACTAACATCATACAAATTGTACGGCAGACAGTAAGGAGAATAACTAATGGCATTTGGGAATGAAAGGGTTAACATCACATCCTCGTTATTGCTGTAATGTGATGATTCAGACACAAACTTACCTGACCCTTGTGAAAATAGTTGGGCAAGTACTTCATGGCATTAGTCCTTATCACATGAATGTTCTGATACTGCCCTGGGTTGGCTTCTCTTAAAGCCATCACTCTGTCACTAACATAGTCACTGACCTAAATAAAGGCATTTTGTGGAAGTATTATCCATAGCCCAAGTGTTACATGGAAATTAGAATCCTAACACAAGGTGAGCTGTGGGGAAATGTATTTTTTTCTTCAATATTATTAATTCTGCCGCTTAAAATACTAAGACTTACACTAAATACTTACAATACAGTGCTTACACTACTTACAACAAAATACAAAATACACTACTAACAATTTACTAATGCTACACTTCATACATTACAATGCAATGACTCATGTTGCATACAATACTAACACTCAAACTACTTATTAAATGGCAATATGATTATGAATGCTTCTTGCAATATAATTCAATTACTAAAAATATAATAAATGCTACTTGCAACTTTTTACACCTTTGACATTATACATATTTGCAATATTACATTTACTAAAATCCTTGCTATATTGATGGGGAAAATTGCAAAATCAAGTCAGTGAACAATGTTCACAATATTGTCAGAATTGGTTAACAATTTTTCATTGCACTTGGAGTTTGGTTTGAAGTTCAGGAATACTGGGATCCTTGGAGAGAACTATACATGAATAAATCAGTCTGTGCTTTTAGATGGAGGTCAAAGAAGCAATTTCTTTAAATTGAATAAAATCTGTTCAGCAGAAGGACTTGCATTTAATGTGTGTATATTGTTAAACAACATAATGGTACTTGAATATATGGAAATAGAGACATCACACTCTAGAAATAGCTGCATTACAGAATCTGTTCTTGAACAGAAACTGCAATGCTTGTTGGTTGCAATATCAAATTTCTTCAGGAAATATATCTATCTTTTTTCTTTGTTTTCCCTTATTTGGTAAGTGTTATCACCCTCAAAATTTTCTTTTGAGATGTAGCATTTTTACTTCACCTTTGTTCATTCAAGTTATCACAAGAGTCACATCTGATCATCAATTAATATAATATTTATAACAGCTCTCTTGATTCATTAAACAATGTTTTTAATAAAGAATGAAAGACAATCTTTCTCCCACCAAACCTATTTCTTAGTAGCAATTCCTTAAGGTGGTCAGTTTTATAAATCAAGCACTTTTGATTGGCAAGTTCACACAACATAAATGCCCCCAAGAACATTTGTGCACAAGCACAGAATGAATAAAATTGCACACAAAATCCTCTGATTCTCACCTTCAGTCTTATTTCCATGCCAACCATTAGTGTATCTGGAAACATGGGAGATAAATCCACTGCAAAACATGAAAGTATTTTGAAAATATAAATGGGGCTTGATAGATTCCCTTAACCCTTGACCCCTAAGAGTGACTAGCATCTAATTTCTCCCTACAATATCACTCCTGAATCATGCAGTAAGGTCATGAGAATAAAGAAAATTATCAGCAGCAAAAGAAGCTGTTGATTGTTACACAAATTCTCCTTGTCAGCACCAAAGGGAATGTATGAGGAACTGTAAGGAGAATACCTTTACTAATGTTAGGGTGTAAAGGGTTAAGACAGCTCTGACATATGACTGTATGTCTAGGGTTGTTGTTATAGTAGCTCTATAAAGTTACTGTGGTCTAATATCAGTTATATTGGTTGGATTATACACATATTTTGACTGATTTTGTAGAAAAGATTGTGGTTATTCCTCGTGGTGAATAACAATAAAAGCTAAGTTTTTTGTTTGCCTCACGATGTAGTCACGTGTGATGTAGATCATGATGTTTCGACTGCATACTGCTAGTCTTCTTCTGGCAGTGAGGTCGACTGGTCATGTGTGATCTTATAAGCATGATGCTCTGCTGTGATTAGTTGTTTTTCAACAGCTCTGATTGGTGCAGGTCTGATTGGTGATTGAACCTTTGATTGGTTCTTACTCATGATGTATTGGGGGATTGATGAATAGATGACATCACCATTTACAGCATTTTGTTTGTTTGTTTATCTTATAGAACAAATAGATCCCATGTTGTTGTGGGTCTGTACAGTTACTGTAATAGATTACAGAAGATGTCAAAATGCAGTTAGAACATCATTGACACACTTAGCTGCACCTTGTGTGTTAATTGTTTTGTTCTTACCACATTTTGGCATTACCTATGATCTCTTACTAAACAGATGCACAACACGTGGAGTCTGTTTGTTAAAGTCAGGACATATGTACCTAAAAGGCCGCCATATCCACACCCTATATCTGCAAATTCAACTCTTGAGGTTTTGCAAACTGTGTGTTCTCCATTGTCATCTTTTTCTGGAAAGAAAGCAGGAAACAGAGTTCTCCAATCCATTGCATCTGGAGATACAGGACTGTAAGAAGAGCATGAATCATCAGTTTTTCAATAATCAGGAAATGAGCATACAGTTCCTTAGCCAAAATCAAGTAATTTGCAAAATGAATCCAAAATCTGTAATTCACAAAATTAAAAACTGTAGTTTGCAAAATAGGAATCTGTTTCATTTTGTTTCACAAATTACAGTAAGCCCTGTGAGACCTCTAATGTCATTTCCATAATGACATATCACTATTTAAGGTGCTTCATAATCAATTTACTTTTCATCTACATACCTCTGTCCATGTATTTGATTAACTCTTAACTTTTAAGATACATGTAAAAAATGTATTGCAATGCTCCCCAGTAAGGAAGGGGAGAGGGCAAACAAGTCTCTATTCTGTTCCATGAATTTTGCAGCTTATGGATTTTATTGTCTGATAAACAATTATTCCAAAAGCACATGTTGGAAATGAGATGGCAGACAGCTGAGGAGACCTGTAGGAACCAAGTTGGTTCTGATCACCTCATATCCAACAAGTGTAGGAGGAAAAATTGTTTTATTAGAAAGGCCCCAAAATATAAGTTAATCTTCCCAACTTTATTTTGTAAGAACAAATGGAATGTTGTAAACACTTGAAAACTCTTGAAATACCCTATGCAATGTTTCAGTTTTCAAAAATAGTCCTTAACCACTACTTTTTTTATGCCTTGAAATATGTCCCTGTGACTTTCACACCATCTTCTCACAATTAAATGAACTTATCCTGGTTTCAATATTATCCTCAATAAATCCACTTACTAAAACATGCAAGTAGATTAAGAGATGAGCAGTTTGTCTTCCATTGAAATAATCCCCCTCCAGCAACCACCACCTCCTACTAGCCCCCCTCTGGCACCCCCCTTCCCCTGACAATGGGAAACTTAAGTACAATGCCTGAGACATTAGACTAGATCAGAGGAGAGAGCATGCATGCACACCTAATTATCTTTTCAACCAATATATTATACCCCCCTCCCCCCCTCAACACTACAGAATGACCTGAAACTTATCTGCATCACATAGATAAAATATTTACTACTTTCATTCTTTTTTATTATACATTCAACCCATAATGTCTTTTTTTGATTGGCTGAAAGTGTACAGTGAATTTTTTATATCAGTGCCTGGGACGTCATCTGGCTGCAAATAATACAATAATCGTGTCAAGGTCACTCAAGGTCACCAGTAATCATTTCATGTTTGCGCGCTTTGTGTTGCTTCCTGATTTTATATTTTTGCACGTTTAGAAAAAATTAGTTTCACTTACTCTCGGGACCATTTTTTTTTGCGTTCAATGTATAGTAAAATAATCATTTAGATTCGGTTTTTGTGATATCCTGATGAATCAAAGTCTCGGTAAGAACTGGATATCACTAAAACCTCATCCAATAATTGTTTATACCGCACTCCACGCACCCCAAACGTGAATTAGTGATTGTACGCCTATTCTGACTTTACCATAACTCAAAACTTCACTACCGTAATTTTCTCAATATTTTACTCACTATTCAAGAGTGTGATCGGCCATAGGATTTGCGTGGGCTCTTTGCCGGTAATATTTCTTCTGCGGAAGTGCCGCCATCTTGGATCATCAACAGGCAGTCTCCCACAATCCATTGTCCTGAAAAAAACCGACAAACAAAATCACCCATAATCCTCTGTAGCTTTTACGTGTTTCTAAATCCAATATGGCGACGCTAGGCGACGAAGATAAAAGTAGCTCTGCTTCAAGCGAAGAGAGCCGTTCATCGAGTTGGTATCTCGTACAGGTGAGTTAATAATATATATAGGTAAAAATGAACTATTTTATTTTTTCCGAAATAATTTTTCATCAAATAGTGCCCACTGTTATGAAAATTATCTACCAAAAACAAAAACGATGAAGACTAACTCGATTCTTGCAACGATAGCATATTGATCACGTAAGCAAGGATTGAAATCGTTGGTACATGGGTAGTTTTTGACGAAAGAATGCTCGAGTTGTATATGACTGGGGATGCCTTAAGTTGAATTGTGGATTTATTCGTAAATCCATCCTGATTTCAAATCTTTATAATTATCTTACATCATATCTGTTCATCCCTCCACAAGCTCCCCCCCTCCACCTTGCACCGTCAAAATCATTTAAACCCCTATCTCCTGTGATTGGTGCAAATATATATTTTTTTTACACCCATCTTTTTTTAAACTTCTGTAAGATCTGAAAACACTCTTGCTTTAAATCAATTCTTAAAGGGGGGGGGGGGGGATTTTGCAATGGATGTAAGGAAAGAAATTGGGGATTATAACTTGGAGAATACTACTAGATATTTGGCAGTTTAGGCTGGGGCATATTTGACCATGTGATGTATTTGACTAATCACATGCAAGCAAACAAATTTGATGGATAAATTACTTGAATTTTGTAATTACAGGATAATTCCTCTGCAGTAATTGATATTGCAAATACAGATGACTTGCAATCAGAACCAGGAAATGGGGAAAGGTTTGTTTGTTTGTTTGTTCATGTACTTTTATGCCACTATTAAGAATTTTTTTTATTAGTACTTTTATGGCATTGTCAAGAGAAACTGTGAATCATGTATCCTTTATGTTTTCATCACCTGGATATGAATAGCTGTTGATAGTAATTTTCAAAGTGGAGAATATTGGGGTAACTTGGACCTGCTAAGTTGATTGTATTGTAACAGATTTTAACTATTTATGGCTAACCTTTATAATATTATCTTAGCATTTCCATTTATTTGTCTTCTTAGTCATGAAGGAAGTCCAAGTCGGCAAGCAATATCAGAGACGGAGTTTATGGAAAGGATCCGAGAAAGAATGGCACAGGAAGTTGGAGGATATGTAAGGAAATATGTGTAAAGAAATAATTGTAGAGCATTTTACAAGTGAATGTTGTAAACCAAAACAAATATATTTATGGCAAGTACTTGCGATGAGATTTCTGGTGATTGAACAACCCAAAGAGAGAGTTAGAACTCAGTATAAAAATATGTATAGTACTTGTACAAATGACCTGAAGCCTTTACAGATGCAAGTGAGCACTTATTGGTTCAAGAGTTAGTGTTGAGTCTAATGAAGGAAAATCAAAACAACTAGATTGAACAGTTTTCTTTTGTATGTCTTCCACTTAAGTATGGTGAAGCAGTTTGCTGATTAACCAATGAAAATGGAAAATTCACATTGATATGGTTAGATGAAATTTGATAAATCTTAAAGAAATAAAAGTTCATTTTAATAAAGTTTGTTCCATGCATTTCAGCAATTTACATGTTTTAACAATTAAAATGTTATTGAATCAGTTGTTATGCTGTTATTCTATCAGTTGTTGTTATACATGCAGTGTCTATCAAAATGTATGGACAATTGATCAAATTGTCATTTTAGTGGCAAATAAATTATAATTTTTATTGTTTTGTTTGTATTATTATAGGTCTGGCAGGCTGGAAAACAATCAGCCAAAAGAGCCTTTGATCTGTATGCAAATATTGATATACTTAGGCCATACTTTGATGTTGAACCCATTGAAGTTCGTAATCGGTATGTTATCAAATAAGATTTATAAATTATGGTAATAGGAATGACTGGAATCAAACTTGGTCTGTAATCGTACAAGTGATAAACAAAATCGCTGTGAGTCTGATTTGTTAATTACAAGTATGATTACAGAGAGAATTGGAGAACATGAAGTCCTGTTACCAATTAATCAAAACTATGACAAAAATTTATTATTATAATGGCCTTGTTTCATCAAATCTTTTGGCCTAGAAGAATCATGTCAAGCATATTTTAATGATTGTGTATGTTTTCTTTTCTAGTTTGCTCCATTCACTGATACCAAAGTTTCCCTCCACAGCATCCCCTCAGGTATATACTTAAGGAAAGTAGAAGATGGATAATTCACCCTTTCACTCAGACAAACTCATTAGTAATTCTTGTTACTGTGTAATGTATTATTCTTTTGGAGATAGTGGTATTGGATCCATTGTAATCCCCCAGTTGAATTTTCTTTATTAGGATCACTTGTCTGCATACTGTTTTCCTCCATCTTATCAATGTCAGGGTGGTTTTTATTTTTCTATGTACAAACATTTTTTATTTCAAGTGGTACAGTCACTGCCTATGCTGAAAAAGTTGTCAGACTGGAAAAATTTTAGCAGGAAACTTATTAGGAAATTTAGTAGAATTTTTGTGATGGGTTATTTGCTTTTTCAAAAAGAAGAATGCAGCATGTGATTGATGTAATATCTAATTATTGTCAAATTCACAAAAATGAAAGGAATTCAATGTAGTTCCAGTTTATGTTGCAGTACATGGGAAAGAGCCTGTGGTGTGATGACAGGTAAAACAGTTGCAAAGAAGACTTCAGTTAGTAGGAAACACTAATGCATGCTGATTTGTTTCTCTAGACAGTTGTTGGAGAGTTGTACGGACCACTGATGTTGGTTTTCACCCTGATTGCTATTCTTCTCTTCAGTATGAAAACATCAGGACACACAGTGGTAAGATTAATGTTTTGCTTGTTGTTCTCTGCATTTTGAATTACTGATTGATTATGTTTGTAGCCTCAATCATGCTTAGCTCTGTTGAGTCTCTTCATCTCAAACTTGTGGGACGGACCATGAAAAGAAAAAATTGTGTTGCTAGACTTACTCTCAGCAGAATTGCACAGAATCTCTTCTAGGCTCAACCATCTAAGATGTAATATGCACTGGCATTATTTTCAAACTGTGCTTTTTGGTTGTGTATTTTACTGTGGCTTACATTTTTAATGTGACACAAGTGGTCCCCATACTTTTTGGGCTGAAACAGCTCCTTTTGCTTTTGATTATTCCATAATTTCATTTTTCTTATAATGGTTTTTTGTTATGCCTTCTGAGCAGTGAATCAGGGCATCTTCAGGGTGATATCTGTGACATACTTGTTTTTTAGTTTTATAAACAATGAGTATTAAAATTGACTCTAAATCATCTTCAAGTCAGCCAAAAGGTCTAAGTTATTGTTTATTAATTAAAACAGTGTCAAGATTTCTGGTAGCCAACATCAGGAAAACAGATATAATTGTATCAGTGACAAATGATCCACTTGAAAAGAAAAATCCTGAGGCCTGTTTTGTTTAAAACCACAGTCTTTCCTAGACTTGTTTTTAATAATTTGTCTTAAAGTCTCAAGGAATTTTCTTTTAAAGGGTTTTAATTTAATTCTTGATGTTTTCAACTGATTATTGTTTTTAGCAAGAGGGAACACTCATGGGTACAGCTTTTGGTGTTTGTTTTGGATACTGGCTGGGTGGTGCTGGAATGTTCTATGCTGTGGCATTTATGAGTAGCACCCATCTTACCTTTCTCCAGATTCTTTCCTTATCTGTGAGTATTCATGCTGTGACCTAAATCCTATAAACCCCTAAGAGTGACCAGCATCTATGTAATTTATCCTCACAGTAATTACTGCTGAGTTATTTGTTAAGGTAACAAGAATCATTATGAGGAAATGCCATTGCGCCAATCCTGCACTGCAATTGAAATTGTCCCTTAAAAAAATGGTCAAGGGGACAATTTCTCCCCTTCAAAATTTAGGGAAAAAACTCAAAAGGAAGCACACACAAAGAGATTTATCTTGGTACAGAAATTGCAAGCTAAAACAGAACATGGAAAGTATATTTTCTTGCACGTTTAAAGTTCATTCTAAAGTCACGTTTCAGTCACACTTTACTGAACACGTACGTCTCATGCTCAACCAAGTGTGGTGAACGCACGTGGCAATCTTTACTACGCTTTTCACAAACATGCGAACTCAAAAGTTCAAAAGCCGCCTTCACAATTACGTTTTTCGCTGCCCTCAATCATAATTACGATCACAAGCAACGAAAAAAAGAGAAACACACGAAACGGATTGAAATCCACCAATCACAAATCACAAATCACAAACCATGACCTTTTGAACCTGTGAAAGTAAAGTTTTGTTTCCTAAGAGTTCCGTTAAGATGATTGACGGCAACGAAAAACACAATCGTCAATTGGCTTTTGAACTTCAAAATTCGCATGTTTGTGAAAAGCGCAGTAACATGTCACATCGAAAACGTGTTTGAACATTAGAAAGCTTTTTCGCTCGGAATCGAAGTCAGAGTGAATCAGAGAAAAATGATACAGAAGAAGAACAGTGTATTAATCAGGAAGAAACGAATGAGGATCGAAGGAAACCGAAAAAATCACGAACTTTCCTGAAAACTTGGTTGTGAGATCACACATGGTTGCGCTATGAAAAAGAGGCGATGTTCTGCTATTTTTGTCGGAAATCTAAGAAGACAAACCCCTTTGCAATGGCAGAAGAGTGTACACATTTTAGAACCTCAACTCTGCAGCAACTCTTTTCTACAGCCCTTGATGTTTGGGCTAGAACCAACTGAAGAATTAGTACATTTACATTTACCAGTGATTAAGAAAGGAATTGAAGTTTACAAGGCGATGCCGGGACGAGATTCTGCTGTGTAATGTTTTGAAGTATAAAGCAAAGTCATTGATCCTCTGTTTAAATATGACGAGAAAAAGAAATTTGACATCAATAACAACTTTTCTTTTTTGTATCACTTTTCTTGTATTACAAGTCTTAAGAGGATCAGGTAAAAAAAATGTTTTTGTTGGCTTGCCTGTATGAATGTAAAAAAAGAAAATGTCGAATAAAAATTAATTTGTCTGTCCCCCCTAAAAATGAAAATGTCCTCCAAAATTTTTGCTAAGGGGACAAATTGTCCCCCAGTGATCAAATACTAGCTCAAACCCTGAAGAAGGTGTGATTGTTTAACAAATTCTTTGAGTCAGTACCTGTACCAAATGAATTGTACAGACTGAGATAAATTTGGAGGGCATTGGTGCTGATGTTAGGGTGTTAAGGGTAAAACCTTCTCTGAACAAATGTTTATTTAAAGTTTCATTCTGTTTTTCACACATGCTTTTTGTGTCTGAAAAACACTGCTCCTGAAGTCCTGGAATTGATTATTAGACAAATGTGAAGCAGCTAGATGAGAGAAACTCTCTTTAGAACTTGAGAGTTAGGCAGTTCATGAGAGTATTCATTTGAAATTGCTCAAAGATACTTTACCTTGCTCTGAAAAGGAAAAGAGAAATCAGTCCCCTGGTACTCTGTTTTTTTATCTTTTATTTTAGGGATATGCATTGTTTGGAAATGTGGTGTGTCTATTTCTAACAACTGTTGGCTATCATCATTCCCACTCATTTTTTTATGCTCTGTGGTTAGTGTTTGGAGGTTTATCGGCAGCTAAATTGGTGAGTGATGTTACCCTAAGAGTTAACAGTACAATGATATATACTTAGTCTGTAGTGGGTAACTCAGTGAGGGTGTTTGTGAACCTAGATAATTTGGTTTTATCAACTGAGTTGATAATGTAAATTGGTCACTGTGAAGAGTTTTTGAAGCTGACATTTTGAGTGTTAGCCCTTGATCTTTTCCTCTTACAAAGGGCTTATGTTAAAAACATCAGCTGTAGAAGCTCTGTACAAGAGCCAATTTACACTATGAACTCAAGTTGACAAAACCAAATTATTTTTTGATACCCTCAACCAAACACTGCGCATCAGTTTGTTTCGAAATTTACCTCAGTTATTCATAGTTCCTTTAGAAACTTACCTCCTGTATTCATTTGTTTGAGAACCCAGATTGCTAAAACCCACAATTAACTATCCTAGCATGGATGGCAGCACTCCTACCAGTATATGCTAAAGGGTTCATTGCAACAGCTTTTGTGTCACTGTACTTCTAATTGTGCCTTTGTTGCAGTAGTCATTGTTTGCTTAGGGAGTCAATTAGCTCTCTCTATTTCCCCAAAAGGTCATCCGTGCAATGTCACATCCTTTGCTTCACCCCAGGTTGTTTTGACTTTAAATTCCTAACACCATTATCAACCCTTGGGTGGAACATTTGAGGGGGTTGTACACCAATTGGAAATAGCTAACAATTTCACTTGTCAAGTAGTTTGTGCAACCAACCACTAGGTGTAAACATCTTGTTTCTTACATTTGGTTGTTACAAATGGGTTAACTTGATAATTTTGACAGTGTATCTGATTTACTCTTTGTGTACAGTTACATACCTTGAGTAATTACTCATTTCCACTGAAAGTTTTCCTTTTCTTTCTACAGGTGACTGTTTTCATGAGTCGTACATTCAATCGACGTCAGGGCCTGATTGCTGGTTGTGTGGTGGCTGGTGTTCATTTACTGTTTTTACTCTATCTCCACTTTGCATATCACAGTGTTTATGAAGGTCAGTGTCAACTCATAACCAAAATACTCATAACAACAAGTCAATAGACAACACAAACAACATACTGTTAGCCAGCTGCTGATTAACTATCAGTCCATAGTCCCTCAAAATGGCATTCATGCAATACCAGTGAAAGTCCAAACTTTCACACTTTTTTTACATTATCTGACAACTGAACATGGTTCTTTTTTACTTAATGCTACACAAACTTCAGTTGAGTTCCAGGTTAGATGTGTTTATTCTGTGTGAAATTGACTTCCAGAATCAGCTGAAATGGTCTTGTCTCGTCACTCAAGAGAGGTGGTAACCACACCCCTGAGAGATATGGTACCATCTGTGGCTCAGTTCACTAAGATCATTGGAAGTGATCAAGTGCTAGATGCCATGGCCAGAGTCAAAAGAAGCATAAATGAGAGTAAGTTTAAATTTATTAACAGTGAAATAAATTTCATTGAGATCAAATAATTGTAGGTTAAAAAAATGATCAGATATCTCTGTACATACTGGACTGTCTTTATTACTATTTGGTCATTTTCTGTGCAAAATATGCCACAAATCATTTTTGGTCATCAAGAACTCTTTAATTGTTTTGTTTGTTGTTTTCTTCTTTTACTTACACCTGATGCAATCTGTATGATGCTCAGATACGACCTTACAAAGTTTCAAACACTAAAAGCCAAAGATTAGAAAATTTAACAATAGGGGAGTCATATATAGTAAATCCCTTTTTCGATGGTATAACATATAATATTAGCTGGCATTTTGCTCATATTTCCCTTGCACGCATATTTTATGTTAATCCATTGAAGAAAGTGTATTTATTTAGCTACTTGTTGAGGTCATTTTTAATAATTATTTATAGGGTGGGTGTAAATTGTTTGTAAATCCTTTATGTAATCCTTTGTTGTAGTAGTGTTCCAAAATAATGTAATTTTTCCTTAAAATTGTAACTGTTTCAGCTACAGGCTTGTTTGAAGCAACATCCATGACCATGTGAAAGGAAGCTGACATTGCAAGAGGTTAAAGAAGATTTTACTACAAACACCATTATTGTGAGGCAGGCAGTGGTGGATGGGTGCAGCACTTTATTTGACTAAATTTTTCTGCCATTTATGTTGTCTTTTTCAAAATCCAAAGGAGCAAGCAAAGTCTCGTAGGGTACACTTGTTTAATAGGTGGGTAGACCAGACTATGTGTTTGTTCATTCTGAGTGCCATCATATTGTTCCAAAAAATGCTAATGAAAAGTTAACTTCTTGCAATGTAAAATCAAAGTATAGGACATACTGTAAAGGTTATCAATTATTGTCAACAACCTGTTGTTGTCTCTTGCCTTAAATTCCCCACAAATGAAAACCTTAAAGGACAAACAAAAGTAGTATTTTGAAAGAGATCACTGAAATAAATTTCTACTGCCTTAACCTTTTCACTCCAAAAATCTCTTTAGTAATTCTCCCTACTGTCTTCCATGCAGTTTTTGTGAAGTTGATTTAGAGAATTTGGTTTTGTATCAACTAAGAATCCCCATGATATTTTCCTTTATTCCCATCACTTGCCTGCTTGATATTGTATTGATATTGTAAGGGGAAATTCTACTTTGGTCACTGATGGGAGTTTAAGGGTTAAGCCTATGATTTGAACAAAGTGCTGCCCAACAGCACTGAATGGTACACTGAAGATTGAAATATGGCCAATTTAATGTAAGGAAAATATTGTAGCTCAGGCAGATGCTTTAAACAATCACTGTATAGTGACATCTACAAAATGCTGGTATGAGGGAGTTGGGAAAACATTCATACTACTTACTCTCCATTGTTTAGTTTACATTTCTTATTCACCATTTATTGCAATTTTTTTAGTAAAGTACACTTTCTAGATGCTTTTTAGGGATGTTGGAAAGGGAGAGTGTAAATTAATAATGGAAATGTAGAAATATGCAATCTGTTGACAGCAGAATTCAGGGACTTTCTAGTGTAAATTGAGAATTGATAATAATAATAATAATGATGATGATTATAATAATATCAATAGTTAACAGTTATTCATTGGAGAAGTGGTGATAAAACATGGTGGATATTTATAGAGCCACAAAGCTGTAAGGTTAATTTCCAGCACTTTCACCAATGGTGGTGAATAATTGTTATAGTATATCAATGCTACACAAAAACCAAAAAAAAAATTAGTTTATTTCTGTCAATTTACCAAAAAAGGGTTTAAAATTAAATTGTTCACACCCAATTCTGTCTCTGTGGCTGCTCGTAGGTTAACCCTTTAACTCCCACATCAAATTTGTAATT
>NC_142672.1:21519407-21566907 GCF_964200805.1 Pocillopora damicornis
TGCCACAGCTTTCTTCCTGTATATTTTTCCAGTTACTTATGTTGGTTTTCGCATCTGGATAATGCTGTTCCGAATTGAAATAGAATCGCCATGCTGCCAGTCCATCCCTGCATGTGTGAGAATAACAACTTTTCCAGTTTTGTACATCCTGTTTATATTGTTTTGCATGTGTGTGGAAGCATCTTATTACATGTTAGCAGTCGTCCTGACATTCAACATCATGGTTCTGGGAAGCATTATTGGATTTACAATAATTGGACTTCTCTTTAACATTGAATTTTATTTCCCTTACATTGTTCTCAGCTTGTGGGTTATTGTATACATTCTCAGAGGAACGCACAAATATTATACTCAATTTACCAACCTTAAGACTATTGTTTTTGAAGAGTGTGAAAAATTTGACGAAGAGACTAGGAAGGAAGCCAGCATCCGTGAAACTTTTAGTGGTGCACCTCCCGAGAGAAGATCCCCGTCACTTTCTTCCCCTCCAAGGAACAAGTCAACTTCAGCAAACTTCCTTATCACATTTGATGGTTATGGTGTTCCCAGCATCCCACTGAATATTTTCCTTGAATCCTCTCGTAAACTAATGCCTTTCAAGCGTATTATACTAGCCAAAATTTTTAAGGTGATCGCACTGGGAAGTTACCTTGTAGTGATATTCTTGTTTGTGATGTCACTGATGGAATTTAAAGCTGTGAATCCCATAGTTCAAGGACTGGCACTGTTATTTCTTGGTGGACTGCCCCTGTTGACTCAACAAAGCCCACATCACAAAATAGAGGCTGAAGAAATCAGAGAAAGGTTTTATGTCAGGGATTTCATGAAACAGTACACAAAGAGGGATTTGTAAGTTTTCCTTACGTAATTTGCAGTAGAGCAACTTTTGACTGTTTTAATGAACACCAAGATTTAAATATCAATTTTCTGTTCTGTTTCCAAACTTTTTTTAAATTTCCTGTTAACTTTGAGAATTGGCTGGAAAATTAAATACTAAAAATTCTCACCTAGTTGATATTTCTCTTTCTTCTCATTACCATTCTACTTGAAAATGGCCTCGTAGTATTATTAGGAGAAATTCCATTTTTTGTCACCCCAGGAGGGTGACAGGGTGAAATAAGTAGCAAGTAATGTGATACTTCATTGCATTTCTCTGTAATTTTTTTCCAGGAAACTTTGAGATTAACAGAGATTAAACAATTGTGACTTGTGTGTTTGCTCCCATTTTTCTGGTTTTCAAAGAGTTTCCTGTGTTTACGCTGAGTTTTCATTGGCTCCCTGTGATATTTTTGTTTTAATCCTTTCACTCCTAATATCTAAGTAGTAATTCTCTTGCTGTCTGTCATAATATTCTTGTGGTATTTGTGTGGAGAATTTAGTATTGGATCAACCAATAATCCCCTCATTGATATTTTTTCTCTATTCTCTACTGAGCTCAAAATTGACCATCTTTCTCATTCTATTTGCAATAATAAACAGTTCTTACTTTGATTAAAAGATGATCTCCTGTTTGTGGCTTGCAAAATCTTATTCACACCTTTCCAAAACTATAAACTAGAATCAATTTGCTTAAGCTAGCTTTGTTATAATACTGTTTTAACACTAACCTGCTACATGAGAAAATGCTGCACAAACAATTACCTTTGAAATCCCACCCACAGTGTTGTAGTGAAGAGCACTGTGTCAGTGAAATGTCCTCTAATTATTGTTAGAAACTTATTTGTTTCTCCTTTCTTAACCTTATCGATGAAAGAATGGAAAGAGAGATCTAAAAAGAATTGTGGTTGAAAATTAAGTAGTCTTCAGCCAAGTTTGGGCACAAACGTAGTGCATGTTTCTCATTAGAGAGGGTGGCTATAGGTTTTGCTGTTGTCCAAAGCCTCTATTTTTGACATGTAATGGTTGAAATGCGAAGCTCTGGTTATGAAAATAAAGTTTTATTTTAAGCTAAGTCAATCTCATTTTCACTAATCTTTCTAGTTACTTGATAGTTTCTCAGTGGAACTCAGAGGTGGCCTATGTTATGTAAAGGTTATTTAGTATTGATAGGTTATGAATATTGATTATTTCATTTTAAGTCTGTTAATTCAAATAAAAAGCCTAGGTAAGAAAAAATAAACAGGGGTGGATCTAGGGGAGGTGCAAGGAATGGGTGCCACCCTCTTTCCTGAAATGACCTCCAGCTTCCTGTTATAACTTTGCAGTCAGCAACAGTATACAAAATCTGATGTATTGTTTGCTATGTAACCTCAGCAGTTCACATTATTCCCAAGTCTTCATTCTTAAAATCTGTTTACATCACCTGTCAGTTATGTCACTCCTTAAAGGTTCACCCCCTCCTAAAAAAAACTACTGGATCCACCTCTGATAAAAGTCAACACTAACAGGGTACATACCATAGAAATTATTTCTTGCAATTAAGATACAAAATGTGTGTAACACAGGCTAAAATTCCTGTAATTTATATAGGTAATAAGTAATTTTCACATTATTTGAATTATTGGTGATATAAAGTGTGGCTGTGTATTTTCACCAAGAGAATAATGCTGTTTGCATCGACTAGTAAAACTATTCAATCAAAGTTACTGTTAGTGTAATGTTCCACAATCAGAGGGATTGTAGTTTGTAGGTAGTTTTGATTAAAAATGTAAGACTTTGCAATAGTAATTCTGTGTAATTTCTAATTGCAATAAATGAAATATGTACCATGGTTCTCAAATAGCCAAGCTGCTATGCATAAATAGCTACAGCATTGCTATGCTGGCCAGGTTTATGGTGATCGCAATTTTGAAAAAGAATCCAGAATTCTAGTTTGTAGGTCTGGTGCGGATTTATTTTCAACCCGCACTTCTTGAACCAAAAGCAAATCCTGTATTTTATCTCAGTATTCGCCTAAAGGCTTCATTTTTTGGCAACTATTGTTACTAAGGTTAATAGTGAACGAGAAGGAATTGGAACAAATAAAAGGTCGAGCTTTCCTAAATCGAGGAAGCATGGGTTCTAAGTGATGATCGAAAAAATGGCGGGAGATTAAACTTAAATACAGTATCCGTACCCGTCCATGGCTTAGGACCTGGAGAAATATTCTTAGATGGGTGTCAATAATCTCTGGTTTATTTTAGAACCAGCCAAGAGAACAGAAAACCTCTCTGCCCTCCGCAATAAGACGCTCTGTGTGGACTTAAGTGGGTGGATTTGCGAGGCTCAATGTGCAAAAGGTTTAAAAAACAACGTAAATAAACCGCACTTGCGCAATCTTTTCTTCCGATTGCTTCACTTGACTCGACTTGGAGTCAAGTTGGTGTTTGTTGTTGATGGAAAACCACCTGAACTGAAATGGGATGCGATCGCCAAGCGAGTTCAAGCGAGAGATGGCGGGCAGTTCTGCAAGGTCAAGAAACCTGCTAAAGCTAGCGCTGGCTCGGGGGCTCGTGTCGATCGATCGCAGTTTGCGATTTGGGTCAGAGAGGTAAGATCATCTTTCTTTTACGTTTTCATTTTTTTACCAGATCTCTTTCTGTATTATGCCTGAATGTTTCTTATGCTAGAACGCAGAACTGGCGTGATTTTTTCTGCGTTTTCAGGCGAACGGAGGTAAGCGCGAAGTGCACAAGGGGCAGGGGTGGATCCAGGATTTTGAGTGAGTAGTTTCCACCCGAGGACTCACTCCTGCTAGGGGGGGTTCAGGGGCATGCCCCCCCCCCCCGAGAAAATTTGAAATTTGGAGCTCTCTAAAGGCCATTTCATGCATTTTTAGAAAATTTAATTGCCCCCAAAAGACTAAAAAAGCATGTAATCAAAAAGGCAAAAAACATTTATTTTTCTTGAAAGTACTACAGGAAACACTGATCTACAAATATTCCACCTTTAGCTACTGAGCAAACCAGTGTATATAGTGTTTTCAGGAAGGCCAAGTCATCACCAAGACTTTTCACACTGGAAAACATCACCTCCCAGTCAGGAAAATCAAGATGTGGAGAAAAAAAAACGAACCAAGTGTTAGTGTTTTTGATAACAAAAGAAAAACAAGCACAATTGATGATATAGTTTAAAGATTGATAATAAAAATCTACTTGCCTTTTTCATCCTTGGGACCACAGGCTTACCATCCATAAAGCCCTTCTCTCTCTCAAATTTCTTCTGTGTTGTGCTCCTATAATGAATGAAATGAATGAAAGCCAGGCTAAATAAATCCAAATGTTTAGCAACACTAAAAACAACATTTCCTGAGCTGGCTTTTATTCATTTCATTTATAGGAGCACAACACAGAAAAGAATTTGAGAGAGAGAGAAGGGCTTTATGGATGGTTAGCCTGTGTTGGGAGCTGGAATTCAAAAAATAAAACAATTATTAGAAAAATATAAATTATAAGAATCATAAAATGATATACAAATTGAAGTAAAATGATAATTTGAAATAATACTAGCCTTTCTTCATCCTTGGGAATTGCTGTGAAGCTGGTTGAGTTCAGTGAAAATGTTTGTTAACCATTTAAGCTTAACATGAAAACCCAATGTCAATGTCAATGGAAAATCATCACAAGTAAAACAAAATAGAAAATAACCTTGAAATGAGTTGAAAAAAGTTATACAGGCACCAGTTTGAGCTTCTGTACTGTTCTCCATCAGTTTAAGGATTATGAGACTTAAAGGCCATAACCCAGACAGAACATAACTCACAAGTACTCTAGAAACAGCTGGTGCAAAAAATTATTACAAAATGTTTGCCATTCTCATTCTCCTAGGATGTAACTCAGCAAATAAATCTATTATACGTTCAAGGTCAAAATCCATGTCTCTGTGGGCATGCATCAGTGCCAATCCATTCAGTCTGTCCTGGGTCATTGTATTTCTCAAATAGTTCTTAAGATTCCGAAGGGATGATATGGATCTCTCACAAGATGCAGATGAAATTGGAATTGTGATCAGGACTTTCAGCATGGAATAGATGTTGACATATGCATCTTTGTCAATATCCTTCAGTGTAGCCTCCAAACTGTCAGGAATAATATCTCCTCTGTTATCCCTCCCCTTCCACAATCTCTCCCATAACAAAAGCTCTGCCTGTAATCCTGCATAATTTGGTATGTCCTGTCTGTAATGGTTACAAAATTCCAAAACATTGGCCTTCCAGGCAGGGTCAGTAGCTAGTAAAACAGAGGGAATAATCGAAATACCTTTATAGCAAACAAATACATCATCCTGGAATCTGGTGTTGAGCTGCTGGAGTACATGGTCAAGAAAAACTCTAGTGAGATTGATCTTGAAATATCCCTCAGGAGTTGCAGCAGGAGCATTATTTCTATGCATTTGTCTCTGGGCTATCCTTGGCATTTCTGGCTGGACTGCTACTTGTCTTGCAATGGTCACTGCTTCCTGGTAGAGATTATGATGTCTGTTATCAATGTCAGTGCTCATGTCTTCAAGGACTGATTTCAAAAGAGCAAGTTCATCTTTAGCTTTTAGAAGATCCATTGCTTTTTGTTGCAGCTTCACTGTGAGTGGTCTAGTTAATCCCAAAATATGTCTGACAATAACAAGAGAAACAATAAAGGAAAAGTTGATTGCATTAATTAAGGACTGAGCATCATGTCTGCTTGTTGGATTCCAGGTTGAGTCTCCAGGGCTGTTTCTGTTAAGTGAGATGTCTTCAAGTGTAGCTGTGACTGGGTAGAGAAGTTCAACTATGCGGTCCATTCCATCAATCCGTTCAATCCATCGTGTGCGGCACACATCAATTAAAACAGTATGGTTTGCCCGAGGCAATAGTTCTCTGATCTTGGCTATTAAATGTTGTTGACGCTTGGGAGAGTTGTTAAAAAAATTAGAAATCTTGCGCACAATATCCATCATGTTCCTGACAATTGGCAATTGGCAAGTGTCTGCTATGCACAAATTAAGCCTGTGGTTCATGCAGTGGACATAGATTGCCTTTTCGTGTTCTGCACTGATCAATGAGGAGGCTCCATTTAGTCTTCCAGCCATATTGCCTGCACCATCATAACACTGCCCACGACAGTCTTCCATTGTCAATCCTAAGTTTGCTACAGCTGCAGTTATAATGTCCTTGATAGCCTCCCCTGTTAATCCCTCCTCACAAATGTAATACCCAATAAATTCTTCTCGGATGGTTTTAGTTGTATCCAGAAATCTTATTACTACAGAAACATTCTCCTTATTTGAAATGTCAGCAGCTTCATCTGCCATAACTGAAAAATACTTACTATTTCTTATTTCCTGTGATAGATCATTCAAAATGTGAGCACCAACAGTTTCTATCATTTCATTCTGAATGGTCTTTGAAATGTATGTGGCATTTCTGGGTGCAGTGTCCAGGTGTTGCTGCAGTGTTAAAGTTTGGTCACCACTGTCTACCCGGAATTCTAGCAATGCCTGGAAATTACCGGTTAGGGCAGCATTAGTGGGATCATCATCTCTCCGCCCCCTGAGTGGGATGTTGTTTTTCCCACAGAAAATAATAGTTTTGAAAAGGGACTTTAGAATCTCCCGATTTCTCGCGATTTGCTGTTTAACTATGTTATTTAACTGCTGGTCAATTGGGACAGCTCCTCTTTGCATCATTCTCTTGAAATCATTCATAGCAGTCATAGAAAAATTGTGAATTTCACAATTTCCTAGCGAGTGTTTGGTTAAGCGAGAAGCGGCCGAAGTCCAATTTGTGAGAGGAGACTTCAATAATTTGTCTAACTTATTAGCGTTTCGCCCACACTGAACTCCAAAACAAACACAAGCTAAACAAAATGCTCCATCGAAATATTTGGAGTAAGCTAGCCATGGAAATCTTTTCAGCCAGCCCGAGACAAACTTACGAGATTTTCCATTTTCCATTGACACGGGGAAATCAAAAAGCTCACCTGGTTTCCACACGTTTTCGACGAACTCCAGCTTCTGATGCGGCGAGTAGTTGTGGATCTCGTCGAAAACTAGGCCAATGTCGAAGGGAGAACAATCCTCCCTCCGACAAACAGGATCTCCGCGAGTCATAACACTAGTATTTTTTAAACGTTTAACAGTAAATTCCGTCGTTAACCCCTGAGCAAGTTCAAAAGTACTTGTATTGTAGGAGCAACGAAAGAGACCCGGTAGGGGAGGACTGCCCTTTTTATACTTTGTCAGTAGTTTCCAAGGTAGTTTCCAAACACAACTAGCCAATCAGAAGAGTGTCTTGAGTGAGTTCCGATGACGAAATCTTTGCTAGCCAATCGTGAGGGGTTTTGACTGTGTTCCGCCTGTTATTGTCACCAAATAACAAGGACTTACACCCACCGGTTGCGTAAAGATTGGCTCCACGAACATTTTCCGACGGCTTCCGACGGTTTCCGAGGTGTAATCGAAGCTCGAAAGGCCAGCGCGTGATCCGGAGCGCTCCCGAACGCCTCATGACCGCAATTATAACGAAATTAGTCATTCTAAACGTATTTTCTTTAATAAATAACTGTAAAACAGGAAGATGGTTTATTTCTGGAAGACGTTTAGTGATTTCCACAAAAGTATCAGTAGTTTCCAAAGGGAAATTAGAGTGTTTTCCAAAAGTACTTTTATCAACATTTAACTAGGTCGGAAAAAATTTGAGTGAGTTCCGGAAATCAGGTAAACTACCCTGGATCCACCCCTGAGGGGAACAGCGCGAAAAAAAGAAATAACTCGAACTTCGCGCTTGCCTCCGTTCGCCTGAAAATCACGCCGGTTCTGTAGGCTATGCCTGAGACGAATTGCAGATCCACTTTGATGCGATCACGCCGTTCCGCGCAAGAATAACTGAGGAGCTAAATTGACGCAGTGGTTGGAGAGTAGGGGGTCTTTTGTTATAATGTGTGTGGGTGGAAGAATGCTGTAAGGTGCAACTTTCTCAGCTTTCTAGAGTAAAAGCACCAAAACACCCATTCCCCCCCCCCCCCCGCAGTTTATACTACATGGGATCAGGCCTGGCTAACGGTTTTTGGGTATTGAGGGTCAATTTTTTAAGGTGTGTAGTTTGTCTAAGGGTTATTTAGGTGTGTTTCTCAGAACACTGACCAACAATTTCTAAAAGTCTATATTGCCAAAGAGAGGAATTACTTACACACTTTTTCTTTTAAGTGTAAAAACTGGTTTGAAGAGGGGGGTAAAGGGGAAGTCTTGCTAATGTTTCACAGACATGAAGTAGATATAGTGCATTGTGAAAAATCAGATATTTGCATCTAAGTTCACACATTGCAAATAGCAAAAATTTCGTAGTTCATTGGGACCTTTAATTTGGTATCTTCACTGGTCACGAAATTTGAAAACACTTTATCCTCTATTCCAATAACCCCTTCCCCCCCTTTTTTATGAAGAAGTGTGCCTATTGATTTTCCAAATGCACAAGTCAGGTGTAAGAAATAACTTAGGATTCATGAGATAGCTCTGAAGACATTTATGAGGTTTTTGTAAATTTAATACTTGAGAGCTGGCAGGTCGCAAATGTCAATGTACTGGCAATAAACCTTGTTGTCTTTTTTTGTAATACATTGACAGTCCAATTAACCCTTCAACTCCCAGATCAAATTTGTAATTCTCCTTACTGTCAGCCATACAATTCATATGATGTTAGTTCTGAGAATTTAGTATTGGATCAAGTCGTTATCCCCAAATTGATCTTTTTTTATCTGGTTGATATTGTATCAACATTGTAAGGAAAAATTCTGTCTTGGTCACTCATGGGAGTTAAAGGGTTAACTCTCTTCCTTGCTGCTTGGTAGTTGTTAGTAAATTAGAAAAATCCTTTTCTTTTCATGTACGGTATCACAGATCGTCACTGGCTCAGAAGACAGGTTGTCACCTGACTTTGAAGACAAATTTTGCCCCAGGAACTGGAACAGTGCGAAAATGAAAATAAACCTCTCTTTATACATGACAGAACACTATCACTTTTCGGAAAAACAGAATGAATTAATCATTTTTTGAGCCAAAAATAAGTTTCATTCGACAAACAGTGTTATAGAGAAGGCAAAGGAACGAGTTTATGTAAGTCTTTCTCATAGATTTCCTCCTTCAGAAACATGTATTTACACCTGATCGGTAAGATCGGTATAAAACTAAAATGGTGCAGTTTTAAGCGTGACTACCAGAAACTGATGTGTCTTCTTCGTGATTAAGTTTAGGTTTCCCACTTCCGGAAGTCACTGGAAAGAGGAAGTTAAGAGACTACCCCGGACAGATTCATGTTGTCCACTCCCTAAGGAGGGAGGGAGTTAAGAAAGTCTCGTGGTTTCACAGTACACAGCTCAGAAGGTAGTAGGAAGTATGGCTAATCTTTGGAGATTATGGAGCTTTCTCTATGGAATTATCCTTTGGTCGTGTATTTTACGCGCCTTTTTTGTGAGTGGTCGACTAATAAGAAAAGGCGAAGCTAGAACAAACTCGACCTTGCAAGAATTCGAGCCAGGAATGGACATGTTGGAACAATGCAAAACCTTGAAATGCTCGTTCGCCATCGATGGAGACGAATGCGAAAAATTCAAGGAATTGGTATACACAGAAAAAGCACTGGCTATTTTCATTACCGTAAACGTCACAAATTCGACGAATAACGAAGAAACCGCAGGAAAGGTCTTGGGGGAGAGTGGAGGCAATGGAATGGAGAACGGTCAGGTGAAGCAAAAGTGGGTATGGCTGCGAGACGCGCGTGGAAAGTTTCTTGTCACTCTACCTTACGACTTCGATATTCTTTCCCTCTCCACTTTGAAAAAGGATGTGCCAAGTATAACTATGAAATTTACTACGACGCCTCAATACTGCTTTGCAAACATGTCTAAAACTTGTCGACGTAGTTTTATTGCGACAGCCATCTTTAATTGTCTTGGAGACACTTATGGCAACCTCTGTGTGAGACCACAAGAACATAAAGAATATAAAGAATATCGCTGTTGTAAAAAAAAAGACAATGATTATGTTTGTGATGAACCCATAAAAGACAATTGGTGGATTGAAATTGCTATCAGCTTTCTATGGGCTTGCTCAATTGGGTTTGGCCTGTTTGCACCTCTTTTGTTAAAGTATTTTCCAAAAGAGTTTAAAAAGAGACCTAGAATAAGGCCAGCGAGGTCATTGTTAAGTAGAAGTGAATCAGTGTATACAGATAATGAAACCCTATCAGTGGACACAACGACATCGGGTGAGCGTCCACTGATGTTCGCTCTTGACGATGGAATGTTGGATTTACTACGCACTAAAACGGAGTCAGTGCTTTTCTCAAGATTGAGTCGTTGTCTTTTTGTCATCTTGCTGAGTTCTCTGCCTTTGCTACAAGGTTTTATATACACACACTTAAAGAAGGAGGATGTGAAGGCTACCACTAGAAAATTTCTTGGTGTTGGAGATGCATTTATCACTTTGATGGAACCACATGGACTACTTGCACTGAGTGCTGCATATGGTTTTTGCATCATGTTAACATGCATTGCAGTTGCAATCCCTAGAACCTTGTCTGATTGTGCAAGGCGGCTCTCTGGGAGGAGAGATGAGCGCACATTCCTTGGATTCAAGAAACCTGATGAGATCATTGGTATCTCAGACAAGAGAGGGTTCCAGCTGATGTATGAGAACATGGTCTTTCATCTATACTGTCTACTTAAATTAAAATTTTGGAAGTTTGTGCTCCTGGTGATGATCTATCCCTTACTAAAACTCTGTAACATTGATGTCTTTGATGAAGACCTGGCAGAGTCAGATGAAAATGTTGAACAATCAGATGAGGAAGAAAACTGTCAACTGTGCTCCAAAATTTGTAAGGTAGTGCTAACACTGCTCTTGTTTCCATTTTGGGCAGTCATTATCACCACAGCTTTCTTCCTGTACATTTTTCCTGTTACTTATGTTGGTTTTCGCATCTGGATAATGCTGTTCCGAATTGAAATAGAATCGCCATGCTGCCAGTACATCCCTGCATGTGTGAGAATAACAACTTTTCCAGTTTTGTACATCCTGTTTATAGTGTTTTGCATGTGTGTGGAAGCATCTTATTACATGTTAGCAGTCGTCCTGACATTCAACATCATGGTTCTGGGAAGCATTATTGGATTTACAATAATTGGATTTCTCTTTAACATTGAATTTTATTTCCCTTACATTATTCTCAGCTTGTGGGTTATAGTATACATTCTCATAGGAACACACAAATATTACACTCAATTTACCAACCTTAAGACTATTGTTTTTGAAGAGTGTGAAAAATTTGACGAAGAGACTAGGAAGGAAGCCAGCATCCGTGAAACTTTTAGTGGTGCACCTCCCGAGAGAAGGTCTCCGTCACTTTCTTCCCTTCCAAGGAGCAAGTCAACTTCAGCAAACTTCCTTATCACAGTTGATGGTTATGGTGTTCCCAGCATCCCACTGGATATTTTCCTTGCATCCTCTCGTAAACTAATGCCTTTCAAGCGTATTATACTGGCCAAAATTTTTAAGGTGATCGCGCTGGGAAGTTACCTTGTAGTGATATTCTTGTTTGTGATGTCACTGATGGAATTTAAAGCTGTGAATCCCATAGTTCAAGGACTGGCACTGTTATTTCTTGGTGGACTGCCCCTGTTGACTCAGCAAAGCCCGCATCACAAAATAGAGGCTGAAGAAATCAGAGCAAGGTTTTATGTCAAGGATTTCATGAAACAGTACACAAAGAGGGATTTGTAAGTTTTCCTTACATAATTTGCAGTAGAGCAACTTTTGACTGTTTTAATGAACACCAAGATTTAAATATCAATTTTCTGTTCTGTTTCCGAACTTTTTTTGTAATTACCTGTCAATTCTTAGAATTGGCTGGAAAATTAAATACTAAAAATTCTCACCTGGTTGATATTTCTCTTTCTACTCATTACCTTTCCACTTGAAAATGGCTTCTTAGTATTATTAGGAGAAATTCCATTTTTTGTCACCCCAGGAGGGTGACAGGGTGAAATAATTAGCAAGTAATGTGATACTTCATTGCATTTCTCTTTGATTTTTTTCCAGGAAACTTTGAGATTAACAGAGATTAAACAACTGTGACTTGCATTTTTGCTCCCATTTTTCTGGTCTTCATAGAGTTTCCTGTGTTTACGCTGTGTTTTCATTGGCTCCCTGTGATATTTTTGTTTTAACCTTTTCACTCCTAATATCTAAGTAGTAATTCTCTTGCTGTCTGTCATAATATTCTTGTGGTATTTGTGTGGAGAATTTAGTATTGGATCAACCAATAATCCCCTCATTGATATTTTTCTCTATTCTCTACTGAGCTCAAAATTGACCATCTTTCTCATTCTATCTCCTGTTTGTGGCTTGCAAAATCTTATTCACACCTTTCCAAAACTATAAACTAGAATCAATTTGCTTAAGCTAGCTTTGTTATAATACTGTTTTAACACTAACCTGCTACATGAGAAAATGCTGCACAAACAATTACCTTTGAAATCCCACCCACAGTGTTGTAGTGAAGAGCACTGTGTCAGTGAAATGTCCTCTAATTATTGTTAGAAACTTATTTGTTTCTCCTTTCCCAACCTTATCGATGAAAGAATGGAAAGAGAGATCTAAAAAGAATTGTGGTTGAAAATTTTAAGTAGTCTTCAGCCAAGTTTGGGCACAAATGTAGTGCATGTTTCTCATTAGAGAGGGTGGCTATAGGTTTTGCTGTTGTCCAAAGCCTCTATTTTTGACATGTAATGGTAGAAATGCGAAGCCCTGGTTAAATAAAGTTTTATTTTAAGCTAAGTCAATCTCATTTTCACTGATCTTTTAATAGTTACTTGATAGTTTCTGGAACTTAGAGGTGGCCTATGTTGTGTAAAGGTTATTTAGTATTCATAAGTTATGAATATGGATTCTTTCATTTTAACTCTGTTAATTCAAATAAAAAGCCTAGGTGAGAAAAAATAAACAGGGGTGGATCTAGGGGAGGTGCAAGGAATGGGTGCCACCCTCTTTCCTGAAATGACCTTCAGCTTCCTGTTATAACTTCGCAGTCAGCAACAGTAAACAAAATCTGATGTATTGTTTGCTATGTAACCTCAGCAGTTCACATTATTCCCAAGTCTTCACTCTTAAAATCTGTTTACATCACCTGTCAGTTATGTCACTCCTTAAAGGTTCACCCCCTCCTAAAAAAAACTACTGGATCCACCTCTGATAAAAGTCAACACTAACAGGGTACATACCATAGAAATTATTTCTTGCAATTAAGATACAAAATGTGTGTAACACAGGTTAAAATTCCTGTAATTCATATAGGTAATAAGTAATTTTCACATCATTTGAATTATTGGTGATATAAAGTGTGGCTGTGTATTTTCACCATGAGAATAATGTTTGCATTGACTAGTAAAACTATTCAGTCAAAGTTACTGTTAGTGTAATGTTCCACAATCAGAGGGATTGTAGTTTGTAGGTAGTTTTGATTAAAAATATAAGACTTTGCAATAGTAATTCTGTGTAATTTCTAATTGCAATAAATGAAAGAATGAAATATGTACCATGGTTCTCAAATAGCCAAGCTGCTATGCATAAATAGCTACAGCATTGCTATGCTGGCCAGGTTTATGGTGATCGCAATTTTGAAAAAGAATCCAGAATTCTAGTTTGTAGGTCTGGTGCGGATTTATTTTCAACCCGCACTTCTTGAACCAAAAGCAAATCCTGCGTTTTATCTCTCTGGATTCGCCAAAAGGCTTCATTTTTTGGCAACTTTTGTAACTTAGGTTGAGGTTCTAATAGTGAACGAGAAGGAATTGGAACGAACAAAAGTAGCTTTCCTAAATCGAGGAAGCATGGGTTCTAAGTGATGATCGAAAAAATGGCGGGAGATTAAACTTAAATACAGTATCCGTACCCGTTCATGGCTTAGGACCCGGTGAAATATTCTTAGGTGGGTGTCAATAATCTCTGGTTTATTTTAGAACCAGCCAAGAGAACGGAAAACCTCTCTGCCCTCCGCAACAAGACGCTCTGTGTGGACTTAAGTGGGTGGATTTGCGAGGCTCAATGTGCAAAAGGTTTGAAAAACAACGTAAATAAACCGCACTTGCGAAATCTTTTCTTCCGATTGCTTCACTTGACTCGACTTGGAGTCAAGTTGGTGTTTGTTGTTGATGGAAAACCGCCTGAACTGAAATGGGATGCAATCGCCAAGCGAGTTCAAGCGAGAGATGGCGGGCAGTTCTGCAAGGTCAAGAAACCTGCTAAAGCTAGCGCTGGCTCGGGGGCTCGTGTCGGTCGATCGCAGTTTGCGATTTGGGTCAGAGAGGTAAGATCATCTTTCTTTTACGTTTTCATTTTTTTACCAGATCTCTTTCTGTATTATGCCTGAATGTTTCTTATGCTAGAACGCAGAACTGGCGTGATTTTTATACTACATGGGATCAGGCCTGGCTAACGGTTTTTGGGTATTGAGGGTCAATTTTTTAAGGTGTGTAGTTTGTCTAAGGGTTATTTAGGTGTGTTTCTCAGAACACTGACCAACAATTTCTAAAAGTCTATGATGCTAAAGAGAGGAATTACTTACACACTTTTTCTTTTAAGTGTAAAAACTGGTTTGAAGAGGGGGGTAAAGGGGAAGTCTTGCTAATGTTTCACAGACATGAAGTAGATATAGTGCATTGTGAAAAATCAGATATTTGCATCTAAGTTCACACATTGCAAATAGCAAAAATTTCGTAGTTCATTGGGACCTTTAATTTGGTATCTTCACTGGTCACGAAATTTGAAAACACTTTATCCTCTATTCCAATAACCCCTTCCCCCCCCTTTTTTATGAAGAAGTGTGCCTATTGATTTTCCAAATGCACAAGTCAGGTGTAAGAAATAACTTAGGATTCATGAGATAACTCTGAAGACATTTATGAGGTTTTTGTAAATTTAATACTTGAGAGCTGGCAGGTCGCAAATGTCAGTGTACTGGCAATAAACCTTGTTTTCTTTTTTTGTAATACATTGACAGTCCAATTAACCCTTCAACTCCCAGATCAAATTTGTAATTCTCCTTACTGTCAGCCATACAATTCATATGATGTTAGTTCTGAGAATTTAGTATTGGATCAAGTCGTTATCCCCAAATTGATCTTTTTTTATCTGGTTGATATTGTATCAACATTGTAAGGAAAAATTCTGTCTTGGTCACTCATGGGAGTTAAAGGGTTAACTCTCTTCCTTGCTGCTTGGCATTTGTTAGTAAATTAGAAAAATCTTTTTTTAACACAGTGCCAGAAGTTGTTGAACCTATTAGGGGTGCCATGTCTTGAGAGTGAGGGTGAAGCTGAAGCACTTTGTGCATGGCTTGATCTCCATCAGGTAGGTTTAGAGATATTTTACTTCTTGTTTTGAAAGGTGTGTTTGTTCATCACGGTTATAATGATAAGTGATATTTCACCCTTTATACCCTAACTTCAGTATGCATATTCTCAATACTGTCCTCTTTTCATTTTCTATGGTACTTCAGGGCGTGAAATTGCGCTTAATACAGCACAGGCGGCCCAAGCTCACGTCTCGAGAAAAAGCCAACGATGAATTCATGAACGCGTCACGCGTTGTGTGACTCGGTGTTAGGTTACGGGAGGAACCGTTGAAAATTTGAACACGTTATAAAGCATAGTATGGGGAACGACATATGGTCGATTTACAACGATAAATATTTCGAAATCTGAATATTTTACACGTAAAATCAATAAAAACTTACTCATGCCCTGTGTATCCGTCGTAGTTTCTAGCGATTTCTGCTGTTTTAAGCTTGCTTTACCATCACTGTTAACCATGTCAAAAGACGAAGTCAAGGCTGCACACTCAGATTTCGACCTTGGTCCACGCGGAGGTGATTTGCGCCCCGAAAATCCTCCCGATCGGCATTTTTCTCAGCCACACTTTACGATCTAAGATCGCTGCACCCTGGGACATGTCTCAGTACCAAAACTTCACGCGCATTTCGCTGGAAACGAGTGTTTTCTACCTGAATTTCCAAGTTCGCTTCTTTCTGGTTAAGCTTTGAACACGAAGACTGGACACGGCCGCGAAAGAGACTTGGGTACGAGGTCAATTTTCTCTCTACCGCGAGTGGTACGGTCGATTAATGTACAATACTTACCCCATCTCCACAGAGGCAACTCGCCTTAACCTATTGTCCTAATCAACCAATCAGACAGCGAGTCGAAAGTAAAACAGATAAACAACGTACAAAATTTGAATATTCTGCGGGGTTTTCTGTGAGCATCTAAGCTTCGATTATTTTCGCGAAAATGCTATCGAAGAGGAAGAGATGCGGTGAAATTGACGGCGAAGTTATGACCCTTGCAAGCCAAGCGTACTACCTCCGCCTGTCCTGCGATAAGCGAACGCTCATATCGACGAAATGCCAGTAACCACCAAACTACTCTACTGAATATTACAAAGAACGAGTTTTCACAGGAAGGAAAATTATGAACACTAACACAATGAACTTCATTTGACAATCTGCGAGCTAATCGAAATTTTATTGTCCTTTACAATGGATTTCCGGTGACTAAATAGACATTTACTCCAACGTAAATTAGGAGGGTAGATCATGAGTAATTCATGAGTGAGTCGAATCTTGAGGGTTTTTCCATTTTTCCAGAAGTCTAGTGACATCAACTGGCAAAACATTGTAGTTTGATAGGCCATGCATGGAAGGGTAGATGCAATCGACGTTAGGACATCATGTGGACAATGGTATTTACATTGCGGTATGTAAGACTTCACATACCAGGTTCGCTTTAATTACAGTCAATTTCAGGTGGCGAAATATTTCACCTCTCCATGAATTTCACAAGAAATCTACGTGTAGGAAAAACTAATATTCGTATCGGATTCCGACGTCAAACTTGCGAAAAGTTATGATACCTAAATATTTATCCTAGGTTCGCACTAGGAAATTTCTTCTCTATTAATATAAGCTTTTCACCCGTGATTTTATCAGTAAAGTTCCCAAAATGAAATATTAGGATTTTCATCTTGAAACTTTGCCACTCTTAACCTTCTGATTCGCTTCGCCGTTAATTTCACCGCATCTCTTCCTCTTCGATAGCATTTTCGCGAAAATAATCGAAGCTTAGATGCTCACAGAAAACCCCACAGAATATTCAAATTTTGTACGTTGTTTATCTGTTTTACTTTCGACTCGCTGTCTGATTGGTTGATTAGGACAATAGGTTAAGGCGAGTTGCCTCTGTGGAGATGGGGTAAGTATTGTACATTAATCGACCGTACCACTCGCGGTAGAGAGAAAATTGACCTCGTACCCAAGTCTCTTTCGCGGCCGTGTCCAGTCTTCGTGTTCAAAGCTTAACCAGAAAGAAGCGAACTTGGAAATTCAGGTAGAAAACACTCGTTTCCAGCGAAATGCGCGTGAAGTTTTGGTACTGAGACATGTCCCAGGGTGCAGCGATCTTAGATCGTAAAGTGTGGCTGAGAAAAATGCCGATCGGGAGGATTTTCGGGGCGCAAATCACCTCCGCGTGGACCAAGGTCGAAATCGGAGTGTGCAGCCTTGACTTCGTCTTTTGACATGGTTAACAGTGATGGTAAAGCAAGCTTAAAACAGCAGAAATCGCTAGAAACTTCGACGGATACACAGGGCATGAGTAAGTTTTTATTGATTTTACGTGTAAAATATTCAGATTTCGAAATATTTATCGTTATAAATCGACCATATTTCGTTCCCCATACTATGCCTTATAACGTGTTCAAATTTTCAACGGTTCCTCCCGTAACTTAACACCGAGTCACACAACGCGTGACGCGTTCATGAATTCATCGTTGGCTTTTTCTCGAGACGTGAGCTTGGGCCGCCTATGAATACAGGCGCCAATGCGACTAAATTTTTCACTTTGGCGACCAAATCCTGAAAGTTAGTCGCCAAATTGGCGACTAGAACGTTTCATCATAACCTTACCAAGAGATATAGTGAATTAAAAAGATTTGCAAAGATAAATCCGCGGCAAACTTCCTCATTAAGTTTGTTTCTAAAACGTAGCACGTGCTTCTCGATCGATAACTAGACGCCATCTTGGATTTAGATGAGCCTGAACGTTGTATATCATCCATCCTAGTGTCCACTTTGTAGCACTTAAAAGATCTTTTCCCTTACCTAATTTTGGAGGGTCTATCTAGAACGCTGACAGCGTAAAGAAAGATTTTGTTTGTCTTTGAAAATGGCGACCAACTTTTTGAGAATTGGCTGCCACTTTGAAGAATTTAGGAGCCAAGTGGCTATCAGAAAAAAAAGTTAATTTCACGCCCTGTACTTACAAGGAGCATTTGTCAGAATGAATGGTGAAAGGCTTATGCCTGAATCATCAACTTTGAAACTCTTTATGGTGGCTTAAATATTGCCTGTTTGTGATCTTATATTGCCTGAGTATAATTAATTTTTGATAAATTTGATATTGAGAGTCTGTTTTTAACAACTTTTGGTATAGCAAATAAAAGTTTTACTTAACAGTAAATAAATCAATTACCTACAGGTTGTGGATGGGTGTATAACCAATGATGGAGATGCATTTTTGTATGGAGCTAGAACAGTGTACAGAGATCTTTGTATCAGTGGAAAGGTGAGGCATCTTCAGACTGTGGTCCATGTAGTTCAATCATCTTACTGTGAAACTAAGTAAACTGAGAGCAACAGAATCACGGAATGTTATTGTATTCCAGGGAAAAAGCTATACATGCATAACAAAACCAAGAGAAATGGATGTGTTCTGCTGTAAGAAAACAATTTGAAAATTTGGGGTGAACTGGTAAAAGTAGGAGCAAACTGGCTTCGCTTCAGGAGGTGAACTTGCATTAAAGTGGAAGGGAATGAACTTGCAATATAATGGGGCAAAACCTTCATAAACATTAAAAAAAAATCCAGCTTTAAGGTGTTCAAGCTTCTTTTTTGTTTAAATTTTCAGGGTGGATCAGTAGAATGTTACAAAATGGAAGAGATTGAAGCCAAGCTTGGTATGTCACACCATGACTGCCCTCATCATGTTTTCCAAAGAAGTCCACCATTGTTCTTTCTTCATTTTTCTCTTTGGGAACTCTTGCTCTGAGTGAAAATTCTTGCACTCCTCACTAGCTCTGTTCACTGGAGAAATCATATCCTAGAACCCACTATTTTTGTCTTAGATTCCTCTCCATAACCTTATTTGGAATACTAATGTATGTGATTCTCCTTAGTATACATTCTTCATTTTATTGAAACTCTAGTTCAACACTTGCTTGACAAATCACCTGGGCCCTGGGCTTGCCAACAGGGGTAACAATAGTGAAAATTAGGGGAATTTAGTGGCAAACATACTATGAGGTGGCTTTGCTTGTCCACTGTTTCCAGATCAAATTGGAATTTCAAGTGTTATTTTCAGTGAAGGGAGAAAACAAGAGGATTTGGAGAAAATCCCTCCGAGCAAGAAAGAGAACCATCAATAAACTCAACCTAAAATTTTACCCTGGCCACAGGGGTGGGAGGTCAGCACTTTCACCTCTGTGCCATCCCACTCCAATCTTCAACAGATGGTTAAATTAAAACTGTTATGTGTTAGCTCTTTCATGCTTTGTTTTAGATCTCAACAGACAGAAGCTGGTTGCACTTGGTATACTTCTAGGATGTGATTACCTTCCACAAGGCGTATCAGGAGTAGGAAAGGAAATTGCCATGAAGCTAATTAAGAGTGTCAATCACAAAAACCTACTTGACAGGTTAAAATAATTACTTAAAATTCAATATTATCTACTTTTAATTAATTGCAATCAATGCCAGTTACAGTATGCTTCATTTATTGACCTCTCTTGATTGAGTAGCTGATAAGAGCATGACTTGCCTTTAAAGGCTCACAGATTTAATTGATATTTGGCTCAAAATTCTATGGAAAACCACAACAAGTCCTAAAAGCAAAAGTTGTGAACATTTTGTCATTCAAACAATGATTTTGCACCTCTGGTATCAATAGCAATTTGTGCTCTTACAAGGTGACACTGACACAGTCATGACATTCTTAACAATAGTTTACAGATGATACAGCTGTTAGGCTGTTTTCATTTGTTTTGTACTTGCATTAATTCTGGATTGATTTCTTTAAGGTTCTATGAATGGACAAAGGTTTCAGACCATGATGAAATTCTTTCAAGCGTGGAGAAGCTTGTGAAATGGTAAATCTTTTGATAAAGTGACAAAATTCTTAAAACAGTTGCCAAACCCTGTAACTAACCAATCTTAAGTGGAGCGCCATGTTATAAATAGTCTTCAATGGATATTGTAGGTGGACTAGATGACCAGTGTAGAGTTTTTTATTTGAATTCAGCAAAAATTTTTTCGCTGAACAAATTTTGCTTGACAAAATATATGAGCTGTCTTTAAATAAAACCCTAGATACAAGCATGAAACTGTGACAATGGCCTAAAAGTGATATTATTTTTATTGAATAAATGTCTTAGAGCTTTTTTTCCAAACAGCCATTTTTTAACCACCAGTAATTTAACTTGTTTATAGCAAAGCTCTAAAAGACGAGAACTTCCCACATCCAGAGGTAAGTGAACATAAATTAGTAAGAGACATGTTCTGTACAATATTTAAAACGTTTATTTAGTGACCCAACCAAGAAGTAGTGGAAGTAATTAACCCTTGGATCCCTGAGAGTGACCTATATCTAATTTCTCCTCACAACATCACCTTTGAATCACAAATTAAGGTCATGAGAATAAAGGAAATGATCACCAACTGTTGATTGTTGCACAAATTCTCCTTGTCATTACCCTAGGAAAAGTGTATTGGACAGTATGGAGAATATGCATACTGATGTTAGGGTGTAAAGGGTCATATAGAAGCTTAGTAATTGTTTCATTGATTGCAAAGATTCAGAGCAAAATGTCAAGTAATGTATTCTCTTGCATAGGATCATAAAATGGTAGGTCTCCTGTTGAATGTCTCTGTTTCAGACTGTTTTTGGTTTCTCATCATCAGGTTATTCAGGAATTTCTGTCACCAAAAGTTGTCCCTCAGCAAGTTTCCTTAAAGATCTTCAATCCAGATCTAAGAGGCTTGCAGGTGACTGTAACCTGTAGTGAACTTAGTCATACATGTATAGTGTAGCTTAACAGTATACTACAATTGTATAAATCATATTTTGAGGAAAACCTCAAGGAGATAAAGTTTAGCATTCATTTAACTAATACTCCTTTATGCCATGCTAATGCCTCATTTTTTTATTTACTGTGTTCAGTACTTCAAATTTTAAATTCATTAAACTTTGTTTGTATTATTTGTTGTGCCTTTCTTTATTGTAAAAAGGCAAATTTCCTCCCAGGTTATCTTGATTTCCTTTTCTTAACCTGTTCATGAAATATACTTTTTTCTATTTCACATAATTTGTGCATATGGGCAAATATGTATTCCAGTTTGTGAGCACTAAAAGTTAGGAATTGTTCACTCTTCTAGGAATTCTGCCTCAAGCACTTGGAGTGGCCTGAGGAATATATCACAGAAAAGGTTATATTGAATTTTATATCATAGAATACTTCTTCATGCTTATTTCATACTGAGGATGATAAAGAAAGTTACTGTATGCATGAAGAATGCTTGTCAATGAAAGCTTAGTTCAAAGAGATTTCTTAAATTCTAGGTTCTTCTATTGATCACCTATTGGCAAATGACATCATCGCTAGAGAATCACACAATGATACTCGTTCAACCAGAAAGGTAAAACTAACTTTGGAGTAGCTGGAATGTTAAACTTTATTCTATATTGATCTGCATAGAATATACCATTCCTAATGAGTAATTCTCAGTTATTTTGATCAATACAAGCTTATCATTAAATTAAGATCAGGGTACCAATATGGTGTTTTATCTTGTATTTAGGATTGTAAAATCTCGTGTCCAACAGAGGATTGAATGTTATGAAGTTGAATGGAAAAACCTTAAACTTGGAGAAACATGTCCAGTTTCTTTTGTGACCATTGAGAGCAGAGAGGTATTACCAGGATTTGAAACAAATTGTTTGGAAAAAAATTGCTCTACCAAATGTAATTTAGTAGAGATTGATGAATGAAAGTGATGAAAAACAAGAAGAGGAAAATCATTTAGTTATGAATTTAATTTAAACACATTATCAAGGCTTAAGATTATTATATAAGGAAAATAATGAAAGGATTTCATAGGCTCCTACATTCATCTCCTCATTTCTTGCACCAATCTTTTCCTACATCAAACTCTTGGCAGCACTTCACTTTCTTGCAATAATTTCTTTGAACCTGTTATGTAATTATAGATGATGAGTAGGTGCATGATTAAATCAAATGACCTGTAGGAATTTAAGAAAACCTCTATTCTAGGTTGTATGATGTTCACTGTACATGGCATTTTATTGTGACTATATAAGAGACTCACCAGAATCTTTTCAGAATTTTTTGTGCCATTGGGTTAAGCTGCTTGCAGTCTAGCCTTTTATTGTAGGGGGATTCCAAACTGCATGGTCATGAGTTTTGAATCTGATGAGTCTCTTCAGTGAGACGAAATGCAGTCATGAACTATTTTTTCATTAGTAATTGTGAGTATTTTCTTGCGGCAATTATCGGTACTATTGTATGGTATAATCAATATGAGGCTTTTGATTTGAGATACCAAATATTCTTAACCTTGACTTTTTTCAGCTTTTTACTCAAGCATATCCTGAGGTTGTTGAAGAATTCCACATGAATGAAGCAATGAAACTGTCCAAAAAAACAAGTAAGCTGATAGGATATTCCTCCTTGCTGATCCTGACCTGTCTTTCAATCTTCTGAGGGAAACCGTGATCATAATGAGTGACATAATGAGTTTTTACTTAGGTTGTTGAATTAACTAAGCTTCTACCTTTCAATGTATTTAATGTATGTGCTTGTATTTATTTGTTATTTCAGAAAAGAAGAAAGCCACTACATCTGTGTCCTCTTCAGAATATCTTGAAAATGAAGTGGAGTTTCTATCAAGGCAGCTCGAAGATATAAGTGTGGGTCATTCTCGACAATTGCAAAGTTCTGAGCCAAAAAATGAAAGTTGTTCTAGCAGTTTATTTGGCGATGTCTCAACTAACGATTCCCTGCAAGATGTTATTGACTCTGTACTTCCAACATTCAATGATTACTCACTACATCCACCAAGGATGAAACTCTCACTTGTCAATAGTGGTCATCCTGATAGTGATGATGATGGATATCATGATGACAGTGATGACAATGATGACAATGATGATGATGATGATGAGGATGATGACATAAAAGAGTGCAATGTGAATATACCTGGGGATCCCAATTCATTACAGAGGGAATTAGCTCCAGATAATCTTGATTCTGAATATGGGTGTGGAGTTGATGGCAGTTATGGGGGGATATCAAAATCTTTGATGTTAAGAGATGTTCAAGCAACCCAGTGTCATCTTCAAGTTGATGTTTCCATTGAGAATCATGACATGACTGATAAGAAAATTTCCAATGCTAAAACAAATGAATATCCAAGGAAAAGACATGAAGCAAGGACAGTGGAGGAGGTTAAATCCATTTCAGAAAGTACAACTCAAAATGACTTTAAGTCCAGAAATATAAATGAACATGGAAAGAAATTTATGTTAGTAAATAATATAAAAAAATCAAAGCAAATGACAGTCTTAAGTGAGGCCGATGTTATTGAAATTTTTGGGTCCAGTGATGAGGATGATGATAGCGAATCATTTTTGTCAAGGCAGGTCTCTTCAAAATTCATGGAAAAGACATTGAAAGGAAGTGTAAGTAAGATCAAGTCAAGAAATGAAATTCCTGGTTTTGTCACTGAGTCCTCAGAGATGAAAAGCTTACTGGGACCAGGCCATTATGCAAATTCAGACTTTTTAGGCCAAACTCATCAGCACAATTTCCCTGAGGAATATAGTTTTAGGACAAATGAGTGTGTGCCAGATAGTTTGCAAGAGTTTTTGAGGGATCATTCAAGGGCTTTCTTAGGTAAAGATGACGTGAAGTATGTAAATGACACAAAGAAAAGCAAGAAGGAACTACTAGAATCCAAAGGGCAAGTTCTTAAGCCACAAAATAATGGCCTAATCAGTGCACCTCAGAGTTCAAATTGTAAATCCAAAACAGCTGTGAAATCAAATGGTTTCTCTGATGTTTACTCAGCTGGTAGATATGAAGAAGTTCAAGGAGATAAGTGTGGGAAAGAAAATGTTGATTCACCATTTGATGATTTTATGCCTGCTCCTCTGTCAAAACGACTGGCAAAGCAGCTGAGAGGCAAACAAAGACTTGCTAGTCTTCATTCCATTTCATCTGTTTCAGATGATAAATGAACCAAAAAGGGAGTCTCAAACACAGAGAAATGCTAGTAATGATTCGGAAAATATATCAAGTTTATTTTTTACTATTGATAACTTTAAAATATACTATTTTCAGTAATCTGTTATAGTAAGTCAAGTTCAAATGAAAAGTCCGAAGTTGAAAGTTCACTGTTTGTTAAACACTGATATTCCAATCTGTACTTCATGTAGATGAGATTTGATCTGTGCCACCAGTAAAAAGCTACAACAATAAATAGGTGCCACCATTGATGGCTTGATCCAACATAGTTTAGTTTACCTGCAAAAGGAGAAGAAAAAAGTTATGGGTCACCATAAGTACTACATACCTTAGGCCTCTCCCATAGAATGTTCTGTTTCTCATTGCCCAACCCAACCTTTGTTTTGGAGTTTCAGATGATTAAGACTTTGCCTCAAAGTTATTGTTAATTAATTACCCTAATTAACTTTAGCTTGTATATTGTATCCCATTCAGGAACATTCTGCTGAGGAAAACAGGTAGAAAAGGACACATGAATCCAAGCTTTTCTTGAACTTGGGCTCTCATTCAATTTTTTTTTCAAGTTTTTCCCCAACTGACAGAGCCACTTTCATCGCAGGAAAGGCAATGGGAAACGAAATGAGCACTGTATGGCAAGAAAACTTAATAAACCCTTTGACCCCTAAGAGTGACTAGCATCTAATTTCTCCCAACAATGTAACCCCTAAATCATATGTTAAGATTATGAGAATAAAGGAAATGATCAGCGACTAAAGAAAAGCTTGTATGAGTCATGATTGTTAAACAAATTCCCCTTGTTAACACCTTAGTAAATTTAATAGAGAACAGTATGGGGAATACCCATATTGATGTTGGGGTGGAAAGAGTGAAAACAGTATTTTTTGGGGTGCACTCAGGATTAAATGAGCTTGTGCAGTTGACACCAACCACAATTATTCACCTCAGTTAAAGAAAGAGATGGATATCAGTCACAATTTAGTGAAAAATAGCAATTCTAGCTAGCAATTTTAATGTAATTATCATTTTGAACACAAGTTTCATGTATTTAATTTTAAATTAAAGTACAATCACGTTGTTTACTTTACCTGGGAAATATCGTTCTGGTATTTTAAGTGCATAAAATCCTAAAGCAAGAATTCCCAGCAAATACATGACAACCACTTTTGGAATGAAGAGCTAAAAGAACAATTAAAATGTGTTAGATTTCAGGTAATAAAAGTAAATTTATAATACTTTTAATTTAATAATACTTTTAGAATACTGTTGAGAAGAATGATTTAGAGACTTTCATTTTGAAAATAAATCACCTTTACCCTGCATTTCAATTTGCTAATTCTTAAAGTGGATCTCTCATTAGAATGGATTTCCAAAGGTGAGCTTCAAAGCATGAGAATTTGCAAACAAATTGCACCTAAAAAATCAAAGTATCTTGTACACTGTTTTGGTTATCATCACTGATAATCTTCTCTAAGGTAAAACATCTGGGTAGCGAGACCTATCCCCCTTAAACTAACTTTTGTGTACCTACCCTCACAGAGAAGTCATTCCATCCTCCAAGCAGCAGTACCCAGTGGATTGCTGGGACCACACCATATGCCACCAGGCTACAGAACAGTAAAAGACGTCTACTTGCCCAATGTGATGTCAAGAAAGAATGATGAAATTGAAATGCCAATGAAACAAAAGTCAGAAGAATCACACCAACCAGGTAAATGCTTTGCCAAGTCTAGAAGATCAATTCAAAGTAAAAAGTATTATTTTAGATTTCTAGACTTAACTATTACCAAAAAAAAAAAAAAAAGTTTTTCGAAATTCAAATACCTTGCTATAACAAAGTGTGAAGGAATTTCCTTCACACTTTGTTATAGCAAGGTATTTGAACCACCAGTGATTATATACTGAAGATGTGATAATAGATCATCCTCATGGCCTAGAAATTATATAAGGTAAATTTTACCATTGATTATGTACTCTGATTATGCTGGTGAGGGCTGTCCCAATAGGGACTGTTGTCAGTTACGATGACCAAAGTTCCAACAACCTGAGTGGAAGTCATGATCAGAGTCTTTATATCTCACGTATGCTATGCATGTCACATGCCTGCCCATTAAAGCTGTCGATCACTTGTGAATACTGGAGAATCTCACACCTATGACTCACAATTCTAGAGTGCTACCCTTTATCAACTACCAAGCAATAGAAATCTAGTGTTCATAACCTAAATATTTACCCTTTCACTCCCAAAGTCTTATTAGTAATTCTCCTTGCTGTCTCTCTGATGTAATGTGAGTTTGGAGAAATTGGTATTGGATTAACTAATAATCCATTATTTTGATTTTCTTTTTTCTCATTACTTGTCTGCTCCATGTTGTATCAGAAGTATAAGGAGAAACTCTGTCTTGGTCACTTGTCGGAGTTAAAGGATTAAAAATAAATTGAATATAGATTCCCACTAACATTTATCTGAATAAATATATATTCCAAGATACACTGTATATCCCTTACCACATGACAATAAAATGCGTAGTAAACCGCAGGCACATAGCAAGCACACACACCAAGTGAGACACCAGCCAGGTCAAGTGACAACCAAAGGTGAAAAACTCTTTCAGAGTGACAGCAAAATAAATGATAGAAGGCAGAAAAGAACATGCAAATCTGGAAAAGAGGAAACATGCCACTGTTCAGGAGTAAGGATGAGTATTTGGTGAGCACAAGTTGGAAGCCTGCTCTGTTCTGTAATTGGCCATTTTATAGTTGTGTAGTTAGTTGCCAAGCCTTTGATTTGGAGTGAGGCTGAAGGTAACCTTGTAGTGATAGAGAACAGTGTCTAGTTAACATGATGACAAAGTAATTTATATTTGAAAAGCAGCAAGGTTTGTATCATTACAAGGTCACCCTTAGCCTCACTCCTATTCAAAGGCTTGGCAACCAAGCACACAATAATTGCTTATTTTAAACAGCCTTCAAGATTCCATGGGCAAAGTGAGTTTGGGGATAAGTTTATATTAACAGTAATAACATGGTGCTTGTCAAAAGTTAAATTCAATAGTACTGTCTTGAAACAAAACAAACCATTACTGTTTGCTTTATCTAGTAGGATGAAGGATTCTGGAACAATGCAAAATTGTTTGAATTTTTTTATTTCATCCACTTTCAAGGTGTCTTTCTTACCATATAGCCAATAAGTAAACATGTGAGCACCACATGATCAGAAAAAGTTCCATTGTGTTCTGGAATCTTGGCTAAGTTATCAACAAGGAGAAGGTAAAAGAAGTACAAGAATCCAAGTAAGTGAGACCAGATGTTGATGGACTCATTGGACAGTACAAAGAGACTGCAAAGTGAAGAGAAATTTCAAAGGTCAGAGTAATTTTACAAATAAAGAATTTTTACTCTTTTCACCCGAACATCAGTATGCAAGTTCTCTATGCTGTTCTATATCATTTCCTATAGTTCTTACAAAGAGAATTTGTCTAACAATCAAGAGCTTCTTGAGTTTGTGGTCATTTCCTTTGTTCTCAAAACCTTTATGTTTGATTTAGGGTGAAGCTGTTGGGAGAAATTAGATGCTTATCACTTTTAGGGGTTAAACTAAGAAGAGGTGTTGGATCTAATCCCACCTTGATATGTATGAAATTACGAGGAGTATAATTTTTGAAACTGCTTCTCCTGGCTACTCATTTGCAGAAAGTGAGTTAATCAGCTATGTAGTTCATCCCCTAATTTTATCAGCTGAAGTTTCCAAGAAAGTTTGGTGGTGCTCATTCATACTCCGCCTGGATTAGGAAACCATTAACGCAACACAATGACACTAAACAGGGCAGTTCCCTTAACCTTAAAATGCAACATTAAGCATACTTACCATAAAGCCACTCAAAAAAGGCGAAAATATTGCCATGCTAACCACGAGCCCACAAAAAAAGGTAAAAATATTGCCTCAATGTAATCAATTCTAATGACACCACCTTTTTTTTGTTGAGGGTTAATAATTAGTAGAAGAAGTAGAAACTTTCTGGAGTTCTAAGGCTATGATAATTGGGGTTAAGAGAAGTAATCAACATATTATTTATTTGTAACCTTTCTTTCTGAATATTCTGCTTACCTCCCATGAAAGACTTGTCCCTGTATGCATGCTGTCAAAAGTAACCCCAATGCAACCCGTAACAAAAGCAAAGCCACACCCAAGGGAGAAAGACTACTGCCCCTTCTACAAACCTTTTGATGCACATTTTGAAAGATAAGAAAGCCCGGTAACCAGACGTTACGTACGGATTTCCTCTTAGGAAGTACGGGACATCGTGGTAGTCATACAATTTCACAACCTTCGAATCCAGAAGAAAAGTACTTTTCAAATCTTTCTCGAACCCTCTCTCGTTTAAGTCCATTTGAATGCTCGGGAGATCAGCCATCTTTAATGTTCTCGATGTCCGATCTTCATTAGTAGTGTGTTACTACAGCGGACAACCAAAATCAAGGCGAATGGCAGAGTCCTTGGTTACTAGGAGGTTTCGATTCTGGAGAGTATTCTCTCTGCTGCGTTTTCTTGTCCTTGCATTCACATGCTTTTAGTTGTATTTTCTGTTGACGTGACCAGGATTGGAGGAGGAGTTCCAGCAGAATTTCCTACAGATTTATTCTTCAAAGTAAGCGGAAAGATTGATATCAATAATCGCCGGGCGTTCTAAGGTCCCCTAATCCCTTTTCTTCTCGTGGTCCTCCCGTGACTGTTTTCGATCGTGCGTTTACCCAAATTTGGTCAAGATCTCCAAATATAGATTGAAATGAGCGGAAATGAAGATAGAATACTCGTTCTATCGGAAGCCAGTCAACAAATGTTTTTGGGAAGCGATAAGGAGCGTGGAGTGTGAATTGTGTGCCTCTCTTGTTTTGGGATAAAATATGTCTTCGGCTCGAGAAGCACGCTTGAGAGATCTACCTCATCCCAATTTAAATGATGTTCTTAAATCCAACACTTACAGCGCCATCAAACTCCTCAAAACAGGTAAACGCAAGTACAATTGTCTGCATGTGTACTACACCTAATATTCGCCTGACTTGTTGTGGTTATATGCGCATTGTTCACCTTTCTTTATGACATTTTGAGCATATCCTTACACTAAAAAAATCCTAAATGTAACGTTGTCATCCTCGTGTAGGGATTCCAATGAGTTATAACGACGAGATTCTGCTAATGATACCTATGTGCTAATATAGAAAATTCATGCGAGAATTCTTAATATGAAATTTTTAAACCTTGACCGCATTATTTTGTTATTGTCTGAGACATTCTAAATATAGTGATTTTTCATTCATTATTCATTTATTCCTACAATACTATGCAAAAACTAAAATTATTTTAATTAGTTCACCGGTGAGTTGCTAGTTTAAACTATGGAGACTTGTAACGTTTTTAACATCATACAGTTTTCAGGTTGTTAAACCAAATGAATACCTCAACCTATATCAGACATTGTTTGAAGTGTTCAATACCACGGTGGTTGCCTTCTTAGGAAAACGCTGTTAGTATTAGATAATTAGAAAAAATGTTATAAATCCTTAACGTAACCATTTACGGAAAGATTTCCGCAAAACCCAATACTTTCGCAAACAAAATTGTTTTGCAATTCTATTATCCAGTACGCATGATCAATTAATTATGGGGTTGTGCGGAAATCTTGCCTGTTTAATTCATAACTAAAAGATTTAATGAAACAAAGTTAAATTCTCTTATAATTTTAGGTTTAAGCTTATTTTTTGCACAATAATATAATGTTCACAAACTAAATGAGTTTGTGCTGCTGTAATGACCTCAGCAAACTACCAAATTGTTTCATCAAAACCTATGTTTTTGCAGTCATCACCCTAAAATTTAGGGAAACGTATGATTTTAGCCGAGAGAACCAAAGAAGTCTGTAAAATTGATGTGACATACATTAAAAGATGTGAACACAGCAGTGTGATTTGACTGAAGGAGGTTACCTGTGCTTCAACTTAAAAAAAAAACTGACACTGTGTTAGTTATAATCATAGATAAAAAGATTAAACTCATATACTATGTTTTGAGACAGCTGATTAGAATCTGATAGTCACATGATGATCATAGCATTGTATTTTCTTCAATTTGTTGACAAAAGTTTGCTAAGAAACAATAATATTTTGATAAATGAAGAAAATAAGCATCCTATAGTTTGTCAAACCTTAGTGTGTTCATGAAGGATAATTGGTGGAGAAATGTTAGCTCTTGAGGTTGGAGGAGATGTCATACAAAAATAATTTTGTTATCAGAGTAAGTCAAGGATTATTTTAAGAGACATTGACACAGCTGGCAACTGCATTTCACTTAGCACAATGTCATACAGCTGGAGGTGATTTTTTTGTACAACATCCTTCTCTAATCTTCCTATGCAAGTACAATTGTACTTGCTCAGTGGCTATAAGCCTACTGACTAGCAAAATTTCAAGCCAACCTTTTTGCACATGTTGTCATCTGCTTTGATTGCATGACTTGATAAAGAATGGCTGTTCGATTCATTGCTAATTTTCCAACATTCTTTTCTCAGTTGGTGAATTTACCCACAAGGTGGCTTCTCTTAAAGAGCAGTTAGGAAACCAACTCCTTTCTCTTGTGGAATCTTTCCGCAAGAAGAACTCAGAAATGAAGAAAGACAGGTCTGTATTTCATAAGAATCCAATCAAAAAAAGCAAAAAACAACATGTTGACATTGAAAGCTCAACCCTTTACACCCTAACATCAGTATCGATATTCTCAATACTGCTCTCATACATTTCCTGAGGTGATGACAAGGAGAATTTGTTTAACAATCAAGAGCTTCCTTAGTTAGTGATTATTTCCTTTATTCTCATGACCATAATGTGTCATTCTGGGGTGATATTGTAAGGAGAAATTAGATGCTGGTCACCCCTAGGGGTTAAAGGGTTAAGCAAGATGGATGGTTTTTCCAGTTTTAATTTATCTGATAAATATCTGGAAAGTGTTTTGTTTTCTATATGCATATCACTGATTTTTGTAAGTTTAGAACTGCAGGATTTCCATGATTTTGGAAAAGGTTATCCTTTGCCTGTTCCAAGTACTAGTAACAATAGAATCCTTGAAACTTTCTAAATAAAGCAGAAAACATTTTTTGATGACAACAAGTTTGAGTTTAATTGCTCTGCCTGATGGTAAGGAACTAGATCTAGATTAGGGAAACTTCGTTCTAAAAAGTGCATGCATGATGCAGACACAGTCAAGTGTACATGCATGTATACAAACAGCATTCTTTGTTTATGTATAGTTCATCTTTGCATGCATTTAAAAAGTATCTGCATGCATGCAATCTGGAGCTGCATGCATGCATGGGTGAATTGCATTTCCAGACAGCATGAATGGCTTGAACTTAGGGGGAACAGGATATGGGAGTTAAAACAAGTTTCAGTTTGAGTGAGTCATCTGTTATGCATCTAAACATTGTGGTCCCGTTTGATACACAGAATATGATGTTATATGTGACCATGTATTACTAAATATCTTTTTTTTAAATTTGTAATATCTCTCAGATCAGCTTTAAGCAGTGCTTTCAGCTGCTGGGAAACACTGCTTGGGGAATATGAAAAACAAGCACAGGTTATTCCAATTTTTTTGCTTTAAAAATTAGTCATGAATTTTTTTGAAAAGATGTGTAGTTTAAAAGAATACCAGTCATATTTGCAATGAAAACCTTTTCAGGATTTTTTTAACGCATGTCTTTTTGCGGTTTTATTTATAGTACATTAAAATTTACAATTTAGTGTTTCATATATGATTAAGGTTAGTAAAGTCCTGAAAATAGTGACCCTCCAAAAGTTCCAGTTACCAAAGGAAACAGCAGAGTTATACTGTAGAAACTTTGTGGTACACATGTGAATGAAAGGTGAAAATCATTAAATAATTGTGGTTATGACATACACATTATGCAAATGGAACCCAACCTAAGAGAATGACAGGTTACCATACATGTTTTTATTTTCTCAGGATATGTTAAAGATATCATCCAATCTAGTGCGACAGGTGAATACTCCAGCATTTGAAGAGGTTATCAAGAAGAAAGCAGCCACCAAAAAGGTGTGTGATACCTATCTGTACATTATTTTACTGCATGAGCTACCTAGGAGAGCACTATCACAACTCTCTGAAGGAAGCTTTTCAAATGAAAAATTGATTAACCCTGAAACTCCCATGAATGACCATAAGACTGAAAATCTCCTAACAATATCAATATGATATCAAGCAGACAAGCCAAAAAATGGAGATAAATATCAATTACGGGATTAGTCGTTGATCCATTGCCAAATTCTCTGAACAAATATGCTAAGAATAGTGTGTATAAATTGTAAGGAGAATTAATATTTAAACTAAATGATGACTTGAGATTGATAATTACAAAATGTTTTATTTGGGACTAATGGTAACTGTTGATGACTTATCCTTATTGTTTTTCAGATATTTTCCTTTAGAGATAATGGTGAAAGTCAGATTGAAAAGGCAGATGAAGCATTACAAAAGGTGATGAAAGATAACTAACAAATTTTTAAAAAGTGAGTGCTTATCTAGCACCAGGTAGCCTCATTTTGTGTAGAGTGGAGCAACAGAAGGATTTGACTTCCTCTTTACATTGATATTTGACTGATCGTCTAGCAATGCATTTAAATGGTTCATAGGTATCATCGGAGTTTCAAATTTAATCCCAGAAGTGCAAGATTAACATACAACTTCTCCCTTTCATATCCACACATTATTATGAAAACAGGTTAAGGGAATAATCACACTAATAAGGTGGAAGTTGTTCTCTTGATCCATCACCAAATTCTCGCAACTTATTTGCAAGGAGATGTGTAGCAGCTAATGGGGAGAATCAACAAGGGTTACAAGTTAAAAGGTTAAATATATAGTTAGGTGAAAGACTAAAGGTGGTGGGGCACTTTTTTTTTCTTGCTTCTTGTTATTAAAGTGTTCTGTGATCCTTTACCACTGAACATTCACTTGAAAGCAGGGAATCTTTTGGTCAAATAAAGTAATTTACTGCATCATCAAATCCTTACTTTTTTTCTTTACTCAGCGCCACAAGGAATATTCAGAAGCTTGTGCTAAACTTGCAAAGTTGCAAAGCGCAGGTGCAGAAGCTGCCAAGGTATTGCATTATCTTGTAGAGTTTTTCATTAAATTTTTTCTGCATGTATGGCGTGAATAAGGAGTTTTGCAACCACATTTTGTTTTAGATTCCAGTTGTATTCTTTGTCAACTTTATCCCAGGAATCTATCACAATTTGTCTGACAGGGTAATTTGGTGCTATCAACTGAGCTGATAACATAAATTGGCCACTGTGAAGAGTCTCAACGCTGATGTGTTGAGTGTTCACCCTTCATCAGAGTGAATGGTGACTTTGACTACCATTAATGCCTAATTAATGACTAATGCCTGAAACCAAATTACCCTGTCATACACTCCCACTGATGCAGCACCACAGTTTCTTTAGAAACTTAATTACCCCCTTATACAATTGTCTGACAGTTTTCTAGCTAAATAGATGTGCACTTCTGGGAAGAACCTTAGGACTAGCAGCAGTACATGTTTACATGTGTTGCTTGACACAACAGTGGGACATATGACTTAGTTAAGACTGGTGACCCCTGATCAAAGAGAAACGGACTTGTAATGTGTAGGAAGGACAAAGCGCCAAACTTTTGCAATAGCATCTACTAAAATTAGTACAAGGCTTCAACCAAAACCTGTTCCAGGTTTTCAGTCGAAAGAGATACGCAAAGGAACAGGCAACAAACAGCAATATGGTTGAGGTAACCTGGACCTCTTGATTTAGAGATCAGCATGCATAGCTTACACTAAACCCATTCATGGCCATTTTGCCCTCCTGTCCTTTCTTCTATAGGGATTAGACTAATTTTTTTATTATTATTTTTAAACTTAGAAAGTTTCTGAAAGATTTTTGTCAATTTGTAGCAAGAACATGTTCAGACATTGTGCCACAATACCCACAATGCCTATGTACTTCAGCTAAATTGTGTCAACAATATGAATGGAGTGTTCTATTCTACAACACTTCCTCAAATTCTGGATGTAAGTATTGCTAAATTTTGAATGAAATTCTTTCCAAAATGTGCTGACAAGATGATAAGATAATTTGATATTATAACCTGAGTTGATGATTGAAATTGACCATCATTGGGAGTTACCTAAGCTGATTTGTGCAACAGTCTTTGCCAGAAAGGAGGGGCTGCCCGTGGTCTATCAGTGGTTTGGTCAGTCTGTCAATATTTCAAAGTCAGTTGTTCAAAGTCAATTCAAAGTCAATATTTCAAAGTCAATATTTTAAAGTCAATATTTCAAAATCCATAGTTCAAAGTCAGTATTTTAAAATCAATATTTCAAAGGGTCTGTTGGTGCATTAAGTCAAGTTGTGAGTTGTAAATGAAATTCCTAATTTTGTCAGTATATCATGAAGTCTCTTTTTTGCAGAGGATGTTAAGTAGTTGTTTTTTAATTAAACTCATTTTTACTCTCTCACCCTTTGTCCTATAGGACCTACAAGATGTTCATGAAGATGTTTCAGAATCCTTGAGGGTGGCTTTGAGTGACTGTTCAAAGATTGAGAAAGAAAATGTAATTTTAACATGTTTTGTTGACATAGTCATAACCATTTCCCCCCCTTTAATTAGCATGTAATGGATGACTTCATTAATATCTCTATATATTATTACCAATAAAATAGTTTAAATTAATTTTACTAGTATAGAAAGGTTAAGTTCAATTTTTTTTTATAGCAGCAGCTCCTCGACCCTCTCCTACTCTCTTTCTGATAATGTATGAATTAATTTAAAGCTTTAACCTCCCCTTTCCTCCACACACCCCCCCACCCCTCCCCCACCCAGGGCAACCTCTTGGGCATTCAACTTTTGAAGATTGGCTCACTCAAATTCCTGCCCCTCTCTGGGCCAAAATTGCATTTAAATGCCACAGCTAATAGTGAATGATTCTTTGTATGATCATCAAATTTTGTGGAATTTAGCAAAGTCATGTTCTAGTTTTTGTTGTTATTGTTGGTTCTGTTGCTTATAGGCATCATTCTATGATGTGAAAATTGTCTTTCTAAGCCATTCACTCAGAAGTGTTAAATTGATTGTTGCATGAGTTCCTTTAGTTATGTATAGGTCCATCTGTATGCAAGAAAAAGTCATAGAAAGTTTATCACTACTCACCTTTGTTAGAGCCTCTCTTATAATTATAAGCCTCTCTACATGTGAGACACCCTCCAAAAAATTTACTCTTATCAATGTATTTTGCATGTTCCCCCCTCCCCTCCCCTCCCCTTCCAAACTCACCTTACTTGTGACAGAGTTTAAGTATCAAGAGCTAAGTGGCTCACACTGCTCTCTTCTTTCCACCCCTTGCAGTAGTCAGGAGGGACTTGTTTTCTCTTCTACTTCGAGGGGCAAAAAGAAGAGAGGCCTTGGCAACAAGACTGATACTGCTAGAGCTCATCATGCTTTTTTCAGCATAGGGTACGAGGTCTATTGCAGCTGCTCCTATTGGTCAAGCAGCCAGTTCATTGTAGAGTACCCCCCAGCTTCCACTCAATTTTTTCGGTGTCACAGACAGTTTACTGGTATTCATTTATTTTCCTGAGTGGATGGAAAGCGGCACTATGAGAGTAAAGAATGTTGCCTAAAAGTTATGACACATTAGGGTTCGGGCCCAGACCCTTTGCTCTAGAGTGTGCCGTGCTGATAATTAGTCACTATGTCTTGATTGGTCATCATAGTAAAATCATTTTTGCAGAACATTCAGAAGAGTCTGAAAAAGAAGAGAGCACCGCAGTGTAATCAATCGTTGTGGAAGCAGTGATGTAGAGTGGAAGTGAGATAAAAGTTTCTTTTTTAATTTATTATTTTGCCAGATAGTTGATAGCGTGAAGAGATTGGAAAGCATACAAAGTATGTTTCAGCTCATGAATAGCAAGGCAGACATCTCAACATTTGTTCAGGCAAATGATCCTGGAGCTTACTCTTCACCAGAGAAAAATTTTCAGAAACCGGAAGATAATCAGCTATTGGTAAGTGTACTCCTTAAGGAAGTTACATCAACCATAAGGTTTGAGTCTACATATATAGATAGCTGGTCTGTTCCCATTCCTGTCAACTGGCCTACGTTTTTTGTTTTGCATCTCACCCCGTTGCGTTGACTTAAATTTATTCAGCCTCAGTGGGGTGTTTTTAACATTTAAAATCCTTGACTCAAACAAGTCAGGGGGAGAACAGAAGGCCGCAAAATTTTGAAAATCACTTGAAACTTCGTCGCTGACTTCCTCATAAAAGTATTGTATATACATCTGCCTCCTTCTCTTCTGCCGGAATAAAGTGATGTCCAGTCCAGTCAAAATTGTGGTAGCCAAGTGTATACTCTCCTGACCCGTTTGAGTCAAGGTTTTTACTTTGTAAAAACACCTCACTTGGGCCAGTAAGTGTGAGGTTGATACAAAGGTGTCGTGTGAAAAATATATTTGAAGCGCAAAAACGGCATCGATATGAAAAATTGTTCAAATCGCCTGAGCCTCTTTGATTCTCCTTACAGAATGTTACAGATAACAGACTTTTTTTGGTGGATGCAACGGAACCTGTGCTGAAGAGAAAGTATATCGCACTGCAAATAAAGGTGCAATCATTTGTTGACTTAATAAGGATGCAGTATTGACCGAGCGATAGGTCATTAAAAAGGGTAGGATATTAGGAAAGTTATTTTTTCTTTCTGTGGATTTATGGACCACCACCTGTTCCTAATCCAAGAAACGCTTGTAAAGGACATCGCCAACTTTCAGAGATCATTATGGGCCATTTTCGATGAATAAAAATTCTAACGTGGCTCCGAGGCAAGGGGGAATAATACAAGAGAAATTTTGTATTAATCCCTCAACCTCGATGTGATTTCCTTTGCTTTACTCCTCCACGCTTCGGAGCCAAGTTTGAATTTTTGATATGTCCAAAATGGCTTATTAGACTGAACATTTATGGCCAAAAGCATTTCACATTTGTGAGAGGAATGGGTATATCTGAGCGGGGGAGATAGGCTCGCTAGTTTGGATAGCCAATCAGAGCACAGACCTCGCTTCCTTTTTGTCCGGTTGTAAGTGCCATCTATTTTGTAAGGTATATAATTGTTGACGTTTTGAGGAATTAGGGTTTGTGTTTTGGGGTACAGTCTAACCATTTCTTCAGGGGAAGGGAGCTTTTCTTGCCTTATGGATGGTCCAGACTCGTTAGGAAATTTAACATAGGATAGCGTATCATCTGAGGAAAGTGAAACTCGTTTGAAGATTGTATTCGGGGAGGACAGCTAAAGTGGTTGCTGAAGTGAGGGCGATCCTTACCGAAGTTGATCATTGACTTTCCAATCGTTAGTCAGCTTGTGTTACTCTTTGGAAAAAAAGATTCGTGTTTATACCCGTTTTAGCTAGTTAGGAGTTTACGGGTCTCCACTTTTTAGTGCTGTCCAGCTGCGCTGTATTGATCGGCTGGTCAATACATATCTAAGCGTGTGGAAAGCCATAGGCAAGGTTAAAATCTAATGCATCTAATTTTCATTTTTCATCCTTCAGTTACGAAACTATGATACAACGATAAAAAAGGATCAGGAGGCCGTGAAATCTATGAAAAAATTACGTGAAAGGTAACAGGAGTTTTAGGTATACTTTAGCAAGCTTATGAAATGTCCTTCTGTGAGAATGTTGATTTTGACAACCACGCAATAACTAGTGGAAAGAATTTAGTCCCTGAGTAACATGTTGAGATGCGGTCGGAAAACTGGGTCGAGTATATCAAGTCGAAGCTCATGTACACTTTTCACATCGAATGAATTGAACAATGGCACGAAAATTCTCCTGGGTGGTTCGGCTTTTCTTTTCGTTTATTAATTTTTACATCAGAAAATAATTGTAGTTGTTCAATGGGACTTTGTCAAAACAGTAGTTGGATATGATGAGTGTTACTTTTCACGATATTTCTCACTGAAGGTTTGCTAATAGCCTCCAATTCTTTTGGATTCAGTTCAGACATATCGAGCTCATTTATACACTTTGCTATAACTAGACGTTGTGCTTACGTTAGCTCTTTATTTTGTGGCAGGAAAAAAATTTATCCTGAGCTAGAAAACACTGGAGAAACTCACTCGCGTTCATTGAACTTGTTTGCTTGATTGATTCCCCATGGCACGATTTCATTATGCTATTGGTTGTTTTTAAATTTTATGAACAGCTACTCACAAAATCCATCCTATGGAAATGCGGCAGAACTTGAAGAGGATCTTTTAAGGCAAAAAAATGATCTCAGAGTGAAGGAATGGCTCTCCTGTGTTGCCGAGGAACAGGTAGGCCTGTTAATTGTAGGTCTGCAATAGCGTACATGTCAGAGGAGAGCGGGGACATCTTTCATATAAGATTTTCTGGTCAGTTTGTGCATAACCATGGAATCAGTCGTGAACCTGTAGACGTGTGAGAGTATTCTCCGCTCGCTTTTACCTCTTACCTCTTACCTATCCCCTCCAGCATTTCTCCAGGTTTTCCTTGAATATAGTTGGTTGAGAGGATCGCGCAAGTTTTTAGGCCAATCAAAGAGTGAATAAAAGCAGAAAAGCAAAACCAAAGCAATATGGGATTGCTTTCGATACTCATTTGAAAATTGATTCATTGTTTGTGAACTAATGTGCAATTGATGCTGCAGCTTGGGAGCGATTCATTCCTGAACCTCGTATCCTTTCCTCACAGACCAAACTTTTCACATCAGACGTACTTAACAAACTTCAAGTTACCGAGGATGATCTCCAAGATGACGAGGAATCCATTAGCGAAGAGGAGAGTGTTTCAGGACCGGTGGACAAGCGGCAGAGTGTGATCAGCTCGAAAGGGAAAAAAATAAGGAAAGCTGGGCAGCATCAGTTTGAGGATCACACTTTCAAGAAACCGAAATTCTGTTTTTACTGCAAAAGTCTCATAAAGGGTAATTAAACTTTTCCTTTGTGTTGAATGAACTGTAGAAGACTTGCCCAGGGGACCAGTCTTTATTACCACCCGTGGGGGGGGGTGTGTGGGGGGGAGGATATTTGGGGGGATCGCATGGTTTTCAGGGGAAATAGAGTGGGGGGGGGGTAAGGTTTGAAGGATTTTGGGGGGATCACATGGTTTTAGGGGGGACAGAAGGGGATCAGTCGTCTCTAACAACGGGTAAAAGGGTGACTATAGAAAGTTGACTGCCAATCGAGGTGGATCATTAGAATACTAACGAGCGTTATGGGGGAATCAACTAAATTTTATTGCGACACAAGCAGTTTCATGGAAAGCACGTTGGACTCAGTATTGGTAGAGGTTTGAGTTTTTGCCGTAGCTGGGGTCACTGTGCTGTGTGCTTATGTAAGATTCTCAACTCACACAGGGCCTCCCTTTACCCAGGAATATGAACGGGGAACACGAAACTGTCAGCTCAGGCGAATCTTAAAAAAAAAAAAAACTTTCGGGGCTACCAGCTTTGGACTAGCATAAACCATGTAGCGGGAGGGTTGGTGAGGTCTATTCTGTTAAGCTATTTCTTGCTAAGGATAGGGATTGACACTTTTGTGAACCTGCTGAGGTGGACTGTGGTACAATACAAAAATGGCCTGTTCAGAGATAACGTGTTGAATCATCGTCTGTGAAGGGCTTGGTATTGGAGTTACAGTTGAGTTAACTTAGCCTTTGTCCCTTTACTATCGTAGTTCTTAATATGTAATCCTCATAGAGAGGTATTCTTTTGTTGCCAGGATTGATTAAGCAGGGTGCACGATGTAAAGTTTGTAAGATGAGTGTCCACCACAAGTGTCGCGACAATGTGCCTTACTGTCCGGGTGACAGGGTGAGTGTCATGTCTATGTTTCTTATAGAGAATATTTATCATGGGAGGTCTTAACCCTTTAACTCCCAAGATCTTATAGTTAATTCTCTTCTTTGGCAGCTACACATTTCCTTGTAAATTAGTTACGAGAATTTGGTGTCATATTATGAAAACAACATCTACCTGATAAGTTTGAGTATCCTCATTACTGCTTTGCTGGATAATGGATGGATATTAGAAAGAGAAGTTAGATTCCAATCACTTCTGGGAGTTAAAGGGTTAAACATCACTCATTAGCCTATTAGTAGTTTTCCCAACCTGGTGAGGCTTACGCGCTTTTGTCATTAATCACAGGGGAGAAACTCGGTTTGTTACTTTCTGCGCGGACGTCGAACTGGACAAATGGTCCTGCTTTTCTTTACGCTGTGAGCTGCAAGCAATGATTTACTGTAACTTGGTTTTTTTTTTTTTGGTATCTGTTGCAGTCTAGCAAAGGACAGTCGATGCGCATTTCACGCAATCAACAGGAAGATGATTCAGATGATCCCGTGTACAGTGATGTGGATGACGTCCCCACCCCTCCCCCACACAGGAGAGCATTGGGTCCAACTTCATCATTACCTGCTTACAGGGGAGACGACTTCTACGGTACAAAATGCATCGTTTAACTGGATTTCTGTTAACGTGTAGTTGTTTTTTGACCCAGAGACATTTTGTTTTGTATTACATGAAAGTTTTTTGTGATTTTTGTGTTTACTTATGAAGGCGGTTAAATTGGTGGAAGCATCCTACAGTACAAGCGTCTTATTAGGACGTGTTACAAGGTTGCGATCGTTTATTCGACCGGCTATGTTTGATTTAGAGTTAGAGCGGAGGTGGAGGGGGAGGGGGGAGGGGGGAGGGGGGAGGGAGCAGGCCCCTCGCCTCCCTTCTCTTACCTTTTAACCGTCGCTCACCCCCTTAGTACACATTTCTTTCTCTCCCCAGCCTTTCGCTGTCGTAAAAATCTAAAATGGTAGCTGCAATTTTCACCAAAAAAACTGAGCTCTCGCTTGCCAAAATTACGTCTGGTCTGCAGGCTACGATCTAAGCGATAACTCGAGGCGCAGTGACTTGATTTTAATTAAGTACACACAGTACGGTTTGTCGTTAAGACCTGGGCAGCCAGTTATCGCCTTGTGGGTCCTAAGAATTAGTCGTTACCAGACGATAACAGAACCACCAGGAGGCATCAGCTATATTTGGTATGCGCGCCTAAATGTGTGGGAGGTGGCGATCCAGGGTTGGTGTTGCTGTGCACGTGTTTTGATCCGGGAGAGGAATGGGTTGAGCTGGTATGAAATGGAAAGGATCTTTGTCGTATTGATATAAAGTACGGAGCGAGAATTTTGGTCTCACCGAGGTAGTCTCAGTTGTTAAGGGGAAAAATTCAATAATTTTGCCCGTTGAGGTCTTTTTAAGTTTGTAGGCGGAAATAAATTCATCGTTAGCTCTTCCACAAAATTTTTAGATACCTGATTCGGGAATTTTCTCGAATTCTTGTTTTCAGATGACGTGGAGGGGATGATTTCTCCATCGAGATCGGTGAGATTTTTGTTTTTCTTCGTTTTACAACAAACTGATGTTGTTTGGTTGAAGACTGTGGGATGAAGATGTGATAATAAGTCTGTTATGACTTCGAGCATTCTCTCACCGTAAGATGAGGTGGAAGTTGTAGTTTCCAATTTATTTAGTTAGTTTTTTCAATTTTCAGAAGTGTTGTGTTGCTCTTTACGATTTCGACGGGGAGAATGATGGAGATCTGAAATTAAGGTGAGAATATGGGTTTCCTCATTGGGTAAGATTTCCGCACAGTCCCACACTTCATAATGCATACAAATCTTGCATAAAGAAAAATAGTGGCCAAAAACAACAGATTGCTTTCGAAATGGGGCTTTGTTTTACAATAGTGTAGGGCTATGCAGTAATCTACCCACTTATTGCAAAGGCTTCAGTCTAAAAGTACCATGCATTTGCCAGCGATTTCAGCTTGAACCCTCTGAAATTTGACTCGCTCTCAGCGTGTGGCTTCGTTGCTCAGTTGTTAGAGGCGCCCAACAATTGTCTGGGAGGCCTGGGTTCGAATCTCGTCCAAGCATAAATTTTTTCAGGTTTTTTTTTTTTGCAATGGCTTAAAATTGCAGTCCACCTGTGAGGATTGTTTCTTTTCTTAAATATTGTTCTGCGATTAATCTACACCTCGTTTCCTTGTTCCAGTGCCGGTGATAAAGTTCAAGTCATAAACAGTGCTGATGAAAACTGGTGGGAAGTAAGTAACGATTGTTTACGGTTCTCGATTGCCCAACTTCTAAAATACGGAAAGTTTGGAAACACTCAAGGGACTAGACTCTTAGCTACCGTTTGAGAAGAGATATGTAGCTTGCACAGCTGGTGATCTTGTGAGATTAGATTGAAGGCGGAAACACGAAAATCAGCTGCAAACTAAGCAGCGCGTAGGGTCGTCATTTTTAAAATATTACGAAAGATGGTATGTTTTGAACTCACTTGTCGAGGAAATAAAGATGTTATTCGTTATTTCAGGAGTGTAGGACAAGGACAAAAAAGCTGTGACCCTCAAGACGAATCGACTTTCGGTTCCGATGCGTCAGCTAGTGAACAGGAGTGATTTTTTTGGCGTTCGCCCTTTGTTCTTTCAAAGAGTTTGCCTCCACTCTCTTGAAAAACGCAGAAAAAATTAGGCCTGTTCAGCCTTACGTGAAACCGAGGAGTCACTGGGCAATCTGTAAAGCATGAACAATGAACTGCTTTTTTCGATGCCTCAAAATGTTGTGTCGCTTAAACAATTTTTGTTGTTGTTACTAGGGCAAAAGTAAAGGAAAAACAGGGTTCTTCCCTGCTTCATACGTACAGGTAGAATTAATAATTATTCCATAATCGTGCATTGGATATGAGATGGCAAATAACCAACGAGGCGCGTAGCGCTAAGTTGGTTTTAAACGATCTCTTATCCAACGAGCGAATGGAAAAATTGTTTTATTAAATTTCATCAAATACTAAACGTTTGAATACTTTCAGCAAAAATTTTTCAGCTTGAGCACGTCGCAATGCATTTCTAGATAAGGTGACTTGAAGTATTAGCTGATAACCGGCGGAGTTGGCGGAACCAATCAGAGCACTAGAAATGCAATATTCGGAGTTGAAAATATAGCAAAGTCATAAATACCGAGTATATACGCTCAATCCAATGCGTTAATTTGGTTATTAATTAAGTGGACATTATTGCATTTTGTTTCAATAGCTACCGTGTTTTCTCAATCAGACGCCCCCGGCGCATTTATAAGGCTGGCGTGTAGTCTCATCTCTCATCAATCGTTGTTTTCTAGTCCTCTTCAAAGCTGTAATGTGTCCTGCTGTTGCGTAAACTTGTTTCGAAATCTCTCTATGGTAATTTTTTTTTTAAATTCTCATCGGAGACGTCAAGTGTGTTGCCTGAAGTGAGGAAAGTACTCGTTTGGACTGTGCAATTTTCGAGCCACTTTTTTTTTATTTCTCGATTTAACGTCTCCAGCTTAGTTATATTGCTGGCGTGTAATCTCATCTCTTATCAATCTTTGTTGTCTAGTCTTCTTTGTAGCTGTCATGTGTCCTACTGTTAGCATAATTGTTTTGAAATCTCTCTTTGGTAATTTTTTTTTACATTTCAAGGCCTAACGGATTTTCTTGGCTCTGACTTCATTGTAGGTAATTTCTGCTACTGATGTCATTCTTCGATGCCTGTTTAATTTCACTGGTCAAGAAGGAGACGAGTTGACAATTCAGGCAAATCAGGTCAGCGGTGTTCTGTATATTTTAGCGTGCACTCGTCAATCGAGATGAACAAGGGCATGGAGGCCGCGGTTATTGTCAATGGTCTCTGAACAAGTGCGCATCTACCCCATCCCTAACCCAACACCAGTCAACCGAGAACAAGTTAGGGTTATTTGCAATCGCTCTGACGAAGGGCTAACGCTTTAAACGTCAGATTTATAACTCTATACGGAGGCCATTTAACGATATCAACTCAGTTGATAATACTAAATTACCTTGTTATACTCTCCCAGCGACGCAGCACTACAGTTTCTTTAGATACTTAACCCTCTTTTTTCATTCGGGTTGATATTAGGTTAGGGAAGGGGTAGGTGCACAGTTTGCTCAGATACCGACATTTATCTGAGGTCACCTACCTTTGGCCTTTGAGTACCAAATATTTCTTTTTGAAGTGCGTGTTTTAAAGACCTTATACGCAGTTCCATGAATCTATTTTCTTTAGAAAAGTTTAGTAGTCACAGAGATGTCTTTAAGCCTCCAAACACTGGCTCCCTAGTGGTTGTTTACAATTCGGAAACAACCTTTTCGAGTCTGGTCCGTTTTGCGACCTTTACTGAAACGTTCCCTTAGCTAAAAACAAAGCTAAAAACAAACGGACATCTTGTACTCAAAGAGAATACTCGGTTTAAGAAAGAAGTTGTTTTGGGACTTTCCCGATGGTAGCAGTCGATAGGTTGTTCGTTTGTAATTTCAATTAACTAAAGTTGGACTTTTTTTCTGATTGAATTATTTTTCTTATCACAGATAGTTGTTCAGATCAGAGACGAAGGCAATGGATGGATCTTTGGGAGAACTGGCTCGGTAGAAGGGGCCTTTCCAGCGACATACGTTGAAAAAGTTACTAATAATGGTCCTGATTAGTGTTTATCTGCGTTAGAACGGACCTAGCCGTGTTAGCAGAAAACTTTGTCTCAGTATCCTATTCCTCCCTCTCTCGAGTTCAGAAGAAAGAACTCTGGGTACTTGGTTGGTTTCAAATGGTAAATATGTGGTACAAGCGACAAGCAGTGGTCTTGTAATTCATTTTGTCGCCATAGAGTGAATTGTCATGTCTCCATTTTAATTATTGGATGTGGAATGAAACTTGGATCCTCAGAATGGTCCAAAATAATAGCTCATAAACAGAGAAATTAAAAGGTTAAATGAAAAAGAGAAGAAGAATTGCTAGTAGGGAAGGGTTAAATATTTTTCTTCCCAAGAAACCCTCCTCTCTCAGAGTCTTTTTCTCGGGGACTTACTTAAGTAAGGTATTAGTTACAATTTCCAAACTTTTAACGGAGTCCATGTTTGAAATAATATTATCAAGGTACTGAAGTGACAACTTGCCGCGCTTTTTGTACTGTCGAGTGGTGTGTGTGTATATATATATATATATATATATATATATATATATATATATATATATATGAACAATTTCCATTTTATTTCATTCCTTTTGAAATCTCTGGCGGTCGTTTCAATCTGATTGGCCCTCAGCAGTGTGCTTTACTCACGAATCGCACTTTTCCCCCCTAAATCGCATCTTCTTCCCAGTCAGTGAGGATGCAACAACAAAACAGAACAACCAATTAGATTTCCAGGCGTGTTAACAGTAACAAAGCAAATCGTAGGAAACTTAAAGGCAAAGAAACCAGTATGTGGCCAATTTTGCAACTTTTAAAATACTTGTACTGGTTAAAATCCTCTTACTGGGCGATTGAATTTTGTGATTTCAAAATGGATGTTAAACAGTGGTAATTGAACTAAGTGAAATTTTGGTCTGATTTCGAAACAAACTTGCGCTGCGCGCTCGTTCGAGTGGGAAATCACGCGTATGACTTGAGCTTGCTTAGTTCAATTATTATTTTATATTATTTTTCCTGAACCACTTGAGAATTTTAACGCAAACGCTTTGCAATGCTACGAGATGAACAGCGGTTAAGGACAATGCTTCCAACCTAAGTGTCTAAGCGCCCAAAATCGCAATAATTGAATATTGGCACAAACCAGACGTAAAATTTGAGTGGTTTGACCAATTGGGACCATAAATTTATTTTAATGGTGTACATTGTGGGAAATTCTTCTCAGTTGTAGGGTCCAATGAGATGAATTAATTGAACATATTTATATTTTACTGTTATGAAATAAAATGTTTTCGGTAATCACTCAGGTTAAAGTTTCGTCTTTCGTTGGAGTATCAGGGTTTCTTTGGTTCCTTGATAAGGTGGGTTTAAATTGAGTTCCAATGAGAATACCCCGGTGCTCTGTAGCCGGCGAGTTGGCCTTCGTCATTAATAGCATTTCTCCACGAGTGTTTCGTCGCCCGCGGAAAAGTACCAGGCCTTGAGCAACCGAATCAGCAAGAGGTCTGCAAGAGGTCTAGCACTTTGTACCAGACCCCCGGTAAACCTTGGCCTACCTAACCCAGTGGGGGCATTGAAGATGAAAGGGAGGTTCTTAAGAAATCTTTGAAGTTCCAAAGCCCTTCACACAACTCTTAACCAAAGAATGCATTCCTTTTGGAGGGAAAATTCACCCTACAACCCTGACCAGTAAACATATTCTCCATATTTTTTCTACATTTTCAGTGGAACTGAGAAGGAGAATTTGTTCAACACTTGAGAGTGACTCAAGTTGGAGATAATTTCCTTTGTACTTTTGTCACTAATATCTAATTCAGCTGTTGCTCTAAAGGGTTAACCCTTTCACTCCCACAAATGACCAAGACAGAATTTCTCCTTACCATATCAATACAATATCAAGCAAGTAGGTGATGAGGACAGACAAGAATATAAATTATGGGTTTCTTAGTTGATCCAATACCAAATTCTCTGAACTAACATAATAAGAACTGTAAGGCAGATAGTAAGGAGAACTACTAATTAGATCTTGGGAGTGAAAGGCTTAAAGGGTTTAGAGGGAGGCCCCAGGAACTTCTCACTTTATAAATTCAACAATTGCAGAAAAGTGATTCAAAAGTAAAACAATTGATCACTAATATATGTTTTCACCTTTAATTCATCATCTTTTAAATTCATTATTTATAATCAATATCAAGCATCAAATCACTTCAGTCTTCTTGTACAACCCCAACATCCTGCAGTTCATCTTTCCGTTACGTGATGCTTTGGAACATGTATCTCACATTGTAAGTAAAAAAAAGTACAAAAAGCAACTAATTCCAAATTAAATCAGTGTATGCCTAAAACAAACACCATTCACATCTTTACGTAATGTTTTCACGCTTTGTAAACTTGATTTACTAAAAGTCTATACTATGCACATGCCTAAACATCATATCAAAGGTTTCTTGAACATTTTTTTTAAGTCATAGGACATTAACTAACGAATATTACTTCATAAACTTTAACCTATTGTTACCACACTATGCACATGTTGAAACATCATATCAAAGGTTTCTCAAAC
>NC_142672.1:22029407-22056907 GCF_964200805.1 Pocillopora damicornis
CAAACGAGTGATCCAGTTGGTGGAGAAAGTCTGCAAGCTGATGCAAATCAATTTCATAAAACATTTCCCTTCTTCGTCTGGCTGCTAAGAGATGTTGTGCTGTCTCTTCCAAAGGACTGTCACAGCATCAAGGATTACTTCCTGACAAGGGTGGGTTTATAAAGTTTGTTTTCAAGGATAACTTTATGCCAATTTGTTCGAGGTAACTTATTAATAAGTATTATGTCATTGAGGCATGAATTCCACTTTTACTGTACAGTACTTTTATTGGATAATGCCATTAAGGAAAACTCAGGATCGTTGGCATGAGTTTCATTGTTTTAACAGATTGAACAGTAGAGAGAGGAAGGAAAAACACACGCTCACGAGCTACAGTGCTCATTACGAAGAGTTGCTTTTCAGTTCTGAAGTACGGCTGTCATCTTTCAATACGGAAGCAATTCAATTGACGTTAGTTTTGTTGCATCTAGGTTTTCTTGTCCGATCCAACTTCAAAAGGCGACCAATCAAATCAAGTGGCAGAGAGTATCTTGAACTTCTTCCCTGGGTTTGACGCTTTCAAGCTTCCTCCGCCTTCATCAGACCCGGAAGTGGTGTTGAACCTTAACAGAGACGAGGTGCAGCAAGACGTGAACAAGTCATTTGTCCGAGGAGTTCAGGAGTTCAAGGCGCTGCTTAGGTCTAAGCTATCACCTAAGCGCAGTTTTAACGATGGAGAATACGTAACTGGTGAAGGTAGGTGGATTCCTCAGCCCTCTCCCCCTTACCCTCCCTCCCCCCCCCCTCCTGCGCCCTGAATCTACTTAATTCAGGCAAACTAAATTGAAACTTTCTAATGAGTATATGGCATCAAGGGAATGGACGCAGTGCACAGTATGACCTCTCACGGCCTAGTTGAAAATCCAGGACAAATGAAAATCAGATCCTTACTTCATAACTTATTTTCAACGAAAAGGCCTTGGGATTTGAATTGGGATCATTTCCTTCAGAGTCATTCATGTCAAGCAAGGACACCTTTTTTCCGTTTATTTTGTGACTTTGCCTTATATGGAAAATAGTCATCAGAAAAATTGATCATAGATGCAGACAGCTTTTTTAGCGCCAGATGTCCAGAGTTTCTGATTATAAAAAATAGCTCTGAGTGTGAATTTTTAGAGTACAGCTCAAAAATTTGCGTTTTTCATAAATCCCATAAAATCTAAGCTTATAACGTTTTATAACTTTGTAGAATTTGTACAAAAAAGACGAAATTTGAGATGGAAAACCCGCCTTTGTCATACCCGTCAAAGATTTTTAGTGACCGTAAATTATTTTTCCCTTTGATCTTGACTACGCAATTAATTAAATATAATTTTTCACTGAAATTAATTTTTTATCTTTTTGTAATCATAGCTCTAGCAGCTCTCGTTAATATTTACGTTTCTGCCTTGAACACTCCTGGCACAGTACCCAGTGTGCAGAGTGCGTGGGAGACCTTTGTGCATACTAAGTGCACTGAGGCGAAACATGCCGCCTTAAAGGTGTATGAAAGTGTAATGACGTCAGAGCTGGATGGTTTACTGCCTTGTGACAGCGATAACATTCGTCAGGTTCAGGAAAGAGCTATTGGAGAAAGCATGAGGATTTTTCAGGAAGAAACTGTTGGAGTTTCCGCCTCGAGTAGCGAGAAGTATTTGGATGAGCTCATGGTACGACTGCAACATTACAGTGTTATTATGAATGTGCTGATCATAAAAATTTTCTCACATAATGACCTAACAAGCTTTTGAAGATTGAAGGATATTCATCCGTGGGTAGTTCATAAATCCAATGGCATTTTGAGTACAGGTGTGGCAAATCAGCAGTTTTTCATGAGTTAGTATTGGCTCAGAGGTTCATAAGCGCAGCTCCTGTTAGGAACACTCAGTACTTTAGTGTCCTGAGGACGCCTACGTTTCATACTAAAACTACGACATTCTTATGAAATAAGCATCGTTATTTCTTTTTAGGAGAGTATGAACGAGGCGTTGAAACGATGGCAGGATGAGAACAATCGACAAACGAAAGAACAATGCCATAAATTGCTCAGGGGCTTGAAAGAAGAACACTTGGACCCTATTCTGAGGGAGCTAAGCGGCAAGGATGGAGCATCAGTGAGCTTTGCTCAGATCATTGGTGGCTACTCAGCAATTGAACAGGGATTTAAACGTGACGCAAAGGGAGCCAAGGACATTTGCGCTCAAGTGTTTTACGAGTTTCATCCGGTAGGTGTATGTGGGATTTGTTTTGATCAGTTGAAAACGTTCAAATCAGTCCAGTGCAGTCGAGCAAGATATAAGCAAAGTAGTGAGCAAACCATCGGCAAAACGAATAATCGGATTTAAGTTATAGGACATATCCCTACAAATCCCTATGTTTATTCGTGAAGCCAGATAAGTCTTCTAAACTCTTATTTGGGCATTGTAGGAAATGCAGGCAGAGATGGAGAAACACATGGCGTATCTACAACAGCTGAAAGACTTCGACGAGTCTTTGGCTTTCGAAAGACAAGAAAAGGCTCGTCAGGAGCAAGAGAGACAACGAATAGAGGTGACACTTTTAATAATTAGCGAAAGAGATACTATTGCCCACGCACATACCTACGTGTTACCTGATTATGTCTTTTATTTCGATCAGTCTCCCTAAATTTGTTTTCTTTTGCTTGTGTAAAAAAATTTGAGGGTAAACATTTGTCGAGCGTGGAGTTACAGTAGAGCAGCTTAATGGTAATTGTACAAGCTTGCCTCGAGCGCTAACATTGGAAAAACAAAAGCAGGATTTGGTATCATGCCTTTGTCGGAGGCGTCGTGTTTTTCTTGCTGTATGTTCTTACCTCAGTTTTAAAATTATATAAAGCTTTTAAAGCACAATTTATCGTCTGAAATTTTTCTTTATTGTGCAGATTATGTATATTATGTAAAAATTAGTGATATTAATGATGACGATTGGTGATTACAAAAATTTTAATAGTAATGGTAAAAACATGGTTTATGGAATATGCTACAAATCCCACTGCATTTGCGGCAAAAGTTGGTTTTCATTGAAATACCGATTGTAACCTATATCAATGATGCGAAATGATTTATGATTGAACTCTAGGAAGAGAATGCTCGGTTGGAAGAGGAGCGGCGTGCAAAAGAAAAAGAGGTGGGTTTCCTCGTATCTGTTTTTTTTTTTCGTTTGCTTTTTGGTTTATTGGGTGATTTTGTTTGTTGCCGTTATTGCTGTTGTTTTTTGTTGTCTTTGCTTTGTTTCTTTACTTTACACGGGTGTTACTTGAAGGTAACATACAAAGTGTTAGCACATCATCCGTGATCACTTTTTCGTGGGTTACTTCCATGTTTGTGCAATACTAATACCATTCTACCGATGTCCCTATTCCACCCCCCCCCCCACAAGTCTGATTAATTGCCATTTTCTCCTATGCTCCAGTTCAATTGAAAGATTGAGTAGACATAAGCTTAAAAATGTTTTAGATGTCAATTATCGAATTTTGTTTTGTGTTCCAGATGGAAATTCTGAAAGCTAAGCAAGAGGAAGACAGGAAACGCTTGGAAGAGCAGTTTAAAGCGGACATGGAAGCCCAAAGGGAGCAAATGCACAATATGATGACAGCAAACATGGAGGAGCTGCGAAAGGATCGAGAGGCAATTGTCCAGCAGAATCAAACCTTTAAGGAGTCAATGGAGCAGATGCGGCAGTCAATGGAAAAAAGAAATGACCAAATTGTCGAGCTTCAGAAACAAATTGTTGCTCTCGCAAACAGACCACCTCCTCCCCCACAAAAGAGAGGAATTTGTGTTATTTCGTAAAAGCACGGTCAGTTTATCTTTCACATAACACCTGACTCCAAATATATAACACTTCTTTTGTTCAAAAGGGGCTGCTGATGGTGATATAAGCGACTATAACCATGTAAGGGGCCATAAAAATCTCGTAAGTTGCAGTAGACTGCCGGTGATATAAACGACTACTGTCGAAACCCATCAGATTATTTCTATTTAAGTTACATGCCATTATTTCAGATTTTCAGAGGCTTAACGACCTCTAGAAAGCTGTGGAATATATCTATGTTATAACTGACTTGATTACAATAAACAGGTGTTAAACAAAAAAGTCTGCATGGTTTTATAATGAAGATCTTAAATCTTATGGTATCATCACTTTAGAGGTATCGTTTGTGCGATCAAAATGGGAAATGTGTTGGCTTGTGCAGCATATGTTACAAAAGACAGCTGAACATTCCACAGAAGTCCAACAATGGTCACCTAACAAATTAAAGATGAAACTACTTGCACGTGATTTTGGTTAGGAGACAACTATATCATGTTAATAGAGGCCCTGTCGCTTACTAAGGACAAAATAAGGAGTCGTATCGAGATGACTTTTTAAGCAAGCTAAGGCTAACAGGTATGAAATGTCTATGCCAGTTCCTGGGCAAACCTCAACATTGTATTCGAGAATATTGCTTGAAAATGAACGGCTTTAATGCATTAGGGAAAAGATGATGATTATTATTGGACTAAGATGACTTGAATGCGAGGAAAGATCCACAAGCTATTGTGCAACTGTGGGAAAACGCCCTTTGAGTTGATAAAAACGTAATCTATTTGTATTAATCAAAAGGCAAAGAAACATCTTAACAAGAGAGTTATGGCTTAACTAAAGCAGTGATCCTCTCTTATAGAAGGTAACAGTATGATCCTCTCTTTCTCACGGTCTGTAAGGCATCACTGAAGAACTCCGTTATCTCAGTGATACTTCAGTAAGAAATCGCTCCAAAGCTCTAATTGCAGGCACCAATGGTTTATCAATGTAGTGCATGGAATCACGGGTGCCTTCAGGCCAAGCAGTGGTCAACGGGTAAATATCAAGAACAGGGATTCCTGCCTTACACATAGCGTCTGTAGCATAAGTATGGAACAGCTGATTCCTCTGAATCGTAGACAAAGTAGGCAAGCAAGGAAGAGATGAGACAAATTAGGCAAAATGTTATAAACAAATTTGAAACATTAATAGTTTGTTTACGTAACAGACATTGTCGCAATCCTCAGTCCCATGATTTTTTCAGTTGTTATGGCAAAGTTTTTGATGTCAAGTGACAGTTAGCATTCTATCACAAAGTCCTCTGGAAGACGAAATTGAAACAAATGGGAAAAAAAATTGGGGTGCACATGCCAACCATCCATCGTTTTACATGCCAAGCATTCACTGACGCAGTCGTCTTGAATGTGTATCCCCAGTTTAGAGACCGGTCATTGTATACAACCTGGGGTGAGTGGGGGGAGGAGTTCGGAAGATTTTGGTCACGGTGTCACGGTAAATATTTACCTGATATCCCCCAGACGGGTTTTAAATATTCTTATGATTCCCCCTCATTGCCACTTAATTGGCGATCAATTTTCTGTGGTATCCCCCCCCCTTTTATACTATGTTGACGATTACTGATCCCCATTAAGTCCCCCCCCCCCCGATAAATGAAGATTTCGAATGCTGGTCTCCGTACATTACAAAGTTTTCTGATGAGTGTTTTTCTCAGTACGTTTGCTTGACCCGCGCGCGTACTAATACGTCCTTTCACTGGTCAGCAAAATAGTCTTGATCATGTTTGCGATTAAGGCATTTGATGTTTCAATTTGTATTATTACCTGATTGGTAAAGAATCTCCATGCGGTATAGTTCACTTGCGGGAAACAGTCTTTAAAACGCTCCGCCTCTACAGCCGCGTTACTTCGCCAAATGGAAAGTGCCCGGCTACTCAACGCGCCTTCATTCTCAGTACCAGTGTCTCTCCTTAGTATCTCGATAATGCTATCAATCAGCATTTGGTAAGCTGTAAAGTTCAGCGATAGTGAGTAATGTATACCGACGTTAAAAAAGAAAACGCTTTGATTCCCTGTCATGTTAAGGCTGTCCAAGACTTTTTGGATCCCCTCAAGGACAATAGTCTGGTTGAAATCTCTATCATCGCTTCCTTTCCAGGAGGCCTGCAAAGATACACAACGGGCGCTCGCGTCATCCTTTTTAATGCTTCATAAAACCAAGAGATAAAACTTCGAAAGAATATGAGAACAAATATATGTCATGGAAACGTTAAAAAAATCTTACCAACAGAGAGATTAGCTGACAAAAATGCCGTGACATAATTTAATAATTTGTTTCTCATCTAAATCTACTTCGGCTAATCAAAATCACTACAAAATTTTCGAACATGATTGGTTATCACCAGCCCGATTTGAGCACTAGTAGTAAAGTATGGGCTTCAAGCTTATAATTGAACTGTGTAATTCGACAGTCTGTATATCATGCATCTGTTATTGGACAGTACCCGTCGTGTACGTACGCTGTTGTCAAGAATATCGTCGAGTTAACTGTTGTTTTTTTATGAAAAGTATAACCAAGGGCTAGTTTTGACTAAGAGGGAACAAAATTTCGTGGCGTCCAGTTCTACCTGTAATTATACTCGTAATAAACAAGTCGACTCCCGCTTAGCGGTCGTCCGTTTTCGTGAATCATTCAAAGGATCTCAGACCAAGTTGGATCCCACCCAGTCCATTACCATCACTAATTTCAAATTTGCAAAAATAATGTTCCCAAGGTAGATACTGTTTCATTAACGAAACAAACAAAGTAAACAAAAAATTCGAAAGCAGAAAATAGAACCTAGTTTAAATGTATTATCAACTACAAGTTGGTAATAAACAACCAAAAAAACTGGCTATACGCCCAATTAGAGTGATGTTTTTGCTTTAATCTTCTAAACGAAGAGAGTGTTTCGGTGTCAATTTTATTTTCATTATTTAGTTCGTCCAACTTTTTCGAGGTTCTGTGTCAAGAGGATTGATCCCAAATTCAAATCAACAAACGAAAGACTTTTGATAAGCAAATTATAAATAAGCAAAAGTTTCTTTCCACTCACATCATAAGTCCACATGTACTTCTTCCCGCAGGTATGAAACATTTTCTTACAAAGCTGACTTCTCATTGCAAGAGAATGGAAATGCACGTTTGTGGAATCCCCATAAAACATTAGATCATCTAATTTTCTCTTAAGACGTTTTTCCGCATATTGTGCCTTTTGCATCTCTGATAAAAAAAAAAAAAAAGAAGAAATAAACACATATGGGCCGCTTATTTACACGAAGTCCAACCCAAACCACAGTTTAACGCAGTCAGTGGGCCTCAGGCTCTCCCTATAAGAGGGTTGATTTCATTAAAAAAATGTCCTTCTACTGTTAGCTTTTGGCCCTCTTGACACTGTTCACAAATGTAACTGTTCATATGAAAGGTTCGGCTAAATTGAGGATTGTTTGGGACGCGGTTTTGCTGAAAAACGGTTTAAATAATCAGACCATAGTTTGGAATGGGGAGACTCAAAAGAATTTCTTTCTTCTCGATGCAATAGTTTGAAGATTGTTCGCATATCGTAGTGTTTAGTAGGATGTTGTTGAGGAGACCTGAAAAAAGTTCCGGTGGTAACTTACGTCCCAAACAAACTTTTTAAGCATCGAACATGAACTGACATCAACGTTTAGGAAAAATTAACATTATCAAGTCATTAGTTTTATTACTAAGTTCGCCAACCTTCAGGCATGTATTGTTTCCAAATGCTGTTGACCCATCGCCCAAAGCCATTCCACACCAAGGAACAATTAAAGTCACAAGACGACTGGGAGAAACTTTCTTTACTTGATTGACTTAGAAATGGCTGGATGTACTTGAAGAAACCTGTACATAGTACGTTAAAGTAACGGCCTAGCTACATTTACAATACACTGTGACTCGCTGATGGAGCATCACAGACTTTTCATTTCCTGAAGGTTCGACATCCTAAGAGCGACTAGCATCTAATCTCTCCCTACAATATCACCCCTGAATCAAGAAATGAAGGTTAGGAGAACATAGAAATGATCCGCAACTAAAGAAGCTCTTGATTGTTGAACAAATTCTCCTTGTCGGCACCTTAGGAAATGTATTGAGAACAGTATGGAGAATATGCATACTGATGTTCGGGGTTCATGATTACTTTCTGAAAATATTGCGCTCTTACGTTGTTTAAAAAAAAGTTGCAGTAAGCAAATTATTTTCTTGGTAAAAATGATTCACATTATTACCTTTTGTTTTATTGCACTCTTTGATATAAAACTCGATCGGCTTTCCACTTTGAAGCGGTGCTTCAATAAAATCATGGTCAGTATCTCCCAGGATACCAGTCTCCTGTTTGTGGCCTTGAATGTCACCTTAAGAAAAAAGGAGAAAAGGCGTGGAAGTGATTTTGTTATTTCATTTTGTCAATGAACCGCAAGACCTTTAGAACGAAATTCCCACATCAGCAACTGCCAGTTGCGATGCTGAATTTACATATAAAAAGAGAACCTTTTATGTACCAATCCTCCGGTGGATCTCTAAAGCCATCGCAAAGCGTGAAATCCAGAATAGCCTGGACCGAGTAATTCCCAGGCTCCAGTGCAAGAAACAGAACCTCGTATGTTCCATCATTATGGTCGACCACGATCGGTGTTAAGGATGCTGGACCTTGTCTGATGTGAACTCTCCACGAATCTCCCCCAGTCTCCTTAAGCTGGCCACTTTTGGTCACGGACTGGATAAAGAAGCGACTAAATTCGCCTGAAAAGTATTGAGAGTAAATTTAGCGACGCCAAATCAGATTGCTTTGAGTTTATTATTATCAACATAACCATTAATGATATCATTATTTTAATCATCATTATTTTTGTCATTATTATAATTTGCATTAAAATTATTTCTAGTATATAATCATCATTAATTTTTCTATGATCATAGCCATCACAACTATTTAAATTTTTAAGAGCTTCTCACTACTTGTTAAGAAAATAAAAAGAAAAAAAGAAATAAAAATCTGCTAGTACAATGTTTATATTGGCTTTATGGATCATACATATGTGAAAAATCTAGTTAAGTTGTTGTTTTTAGTTGTAATGCATTTTTCAGTTTCGTGTCAGGAGTTTATTAAATCTAAACGATTAACAGTTGGAGATACTTTGGTCTTTTTGCAATCTCACAAATATATTTTTTCAATAATAAATCAAATATTTGAGGAAGAGGCAAGAGGATCATATTATTAAACCTTGAGTTGAGTGTTATCTGCCGCTTTGTGATGGTTAAGTAATCCTGCTCAAAATCCTGCCAGAGTGACAGTGGAAAAAGGCTTTGGAAAAAATTGTGTTGGGTTTCGGGTTCTACTATACAAAAATTGTACATACAATCTACAGTGCATCCAATTTAAAATAATTTAACATTTGTGTAAAGGACTGAATTTTACACTGGAAAACTTAAGCGTAGTATTCGTAGGCATCATTATGGAAGCAATTTACAACGGACCATTTTTTTCCCCTGGGGAAATTAAATGCTTCTTTTAAATCTTCAGTTGTTGAACCGATTTCTTCTCGTCATTTTTGAAAGCACGAAGATGATGACAGCAAATAACAATGGAATAAATAAAGAGAAATAAAAACCTGCTTGCAACCCAATGCCTCTTTTCACACTCACATTCTTGAAAGCATCCAAACAATTACAAAATTAATCAGCTTCTCAGAAAGGTGTGTTTATATCTGTTTACCTTGAGCTTTTACTTCCTTCTTTAAGATAAAACTCTTATCAGGGTCTGTTCTGTTTTTTGAAGAGGACTCACGCTGTGTCCAAGCCATTTTGTCATGACAGCTTCCCGACAATACTTCCCAGTCCACACTCGACCGCTGAAGTCGGCACCAGTCAGTGAAAAAACTTTCACGGTCACTTGATGAACGTGATAATCTATCAGCTGTTAATCGATCAAGTGGTAACTGATCGTGTGTTAACTGATCTTTGCTAAAGTCGGCTAGTTTCACGAGGCGTAAGAATTCAAGTTTAAAAAATTCACGGACAATAATTGCTATTAAAACAAACAGGGACAGCAAGAACAGCTTCTGTACTTTACGAAACATCATCTCTGGTTACTGGCTGTGAAAATAAAAGGAAAAGAAAATATGAACAACGTTTGACACAATGTTTGACTCAAATCAGAGAATTAGCCTCCTTCCCCACTTCTCCACGCGTTAGATGCACACAATGTAAGAGCATTGCATCGGCAAATTTATCGGAACCGGCATTTCTTTGATCGCTGGAAAGAGCGTTTAGCGAGGAGAGCTAGGGAGAGGTCTGTGAGGGGTCCAGTGCTGATAATGGATGCCAGAACCCACGGCCAACTCTCCCCGACTCGCTCTAAATCTTCCCACGGGCAGGGAAGCGTCTTGCAGCGCTATTCCGTCGCTATTTACTTCAATTCTCCTCTCGTGAACATGGGCCGATTTGAAACTTCGGCAGAACTGTCCAAAAAAAGTGCTTAAGGCTGATAATTATAAATTGACCGTAACCCGGATTGTCCTTCTGTACTAACACGAGGTTTGCTTTGAGACTGACCCGCGTCAGCCTTTAACCCATTACATCCTAAGAGTGATAAGCATCTAATTTCTCCTTGCTGTATCACCCCTGAATCACATATCAAGGTCATGAGAATAAAGAAAATGATCACTGACTAAAGAAGCTCTTGATTGTTAAACAAATTCTCCTTGTCATCACCTTAGGAAATATATTGAGAACGGTATGCAGAATATGCATTCTGATGTTAGGGTGTTAAGGGTTAAAGAACCGATCAAAAACCTAAACATCAAGGGGACAAATCGCAGATATGCCAAGTCCAGTACGACAAAATGGTGGTTCGTGATTAGTTCAAACTGGTTAAATTAAAAAGAAGAAGCGATTCAGACAATGTTATTTAAGAGAACGTACCTGCCCTGAATAGCTTATCCATACGGAAAATTGAATGAGTTTCATACCCAACCAGATTTCTACAAGGTATACCCTGAAAGAGGGACTGACCTGGTTTAACTTCTTTTCTTCATATAAAAGCTTACAAATTTGACTGCAGAAGGGACTCTCCTAGCCGTAATTCAACTTGGATGATAATTAAAGAAGTCGAGGTTTTGTTAAGAGTCCCTTAAGATAGGTTAACTTATGGAAGCAAATCACTGATGAACTTTTATGGGTTAAACACTCGCTTGTGCAGTGAATATAAATTGATAAATTAGCGACACTCCCAGAAATATCGGTAGGGACACTTCTTCGGAGGAACGACGGCTACGATCTTCTCTCGCCCCTTCCCCTCTGCCAATGTGCCAATTTCAAATATGTCTATGCCATCTTTAAGGCCAATATTGAGAGGGACACATGAGGCAACAAGTCTTCAACACAAATGAGTCCGGGAGTGTAGATTTGAATCACTTCCAATACGTAGTCCCCCAGCATATCAGATGCCTGAAGCTAACTATATTCAAAGTGAAACAATCGCGAACAGCCCTTACAAAAATGAAACACACGAAGGCAAAGAAACATCACTATCCAGCGACATATTTTAAAATGGTACCACGACAAAAACTTGGAATATGATTCCTTTAATCATTTTTTCTTGGAATTTCTCACCTGTATAGCGCTAATCTTTTGCAGTGCTGCTCTTCCTCTATGCTCTTCCGTGCTATTTTTACATTCGGTTGCTGTGCGTTGTTGCCTGTCTGACAATAATTCCATGGTGCCAAGACTGTTGCTAGTTAATCTTAATCAATATTGACAAACTTCTTTTCATGTGCTGTGATAATCCAAACCCTAACATGTCAACACTATCAGAAAATTTAAAGTTAATCTCAAGACGTGCGTGGGTTAATGAGGAAAATACTCTTAGGTGCTATCCTACCCAGCCATTTTTACATTCGGTTATTGTGCGCGCGCGTTGTTGCCTGTCTGACAATAATTTTGAAGTGCCATGACTGTTGTCAGTTATTCTTTATTGATATTGACAAATTTCTTTTCATGTGCGGCGATACTCCAAACCCTAACAGGTCAACAATTTCATAAAATTTAGAATCAATCTCAACACGTGCGCGAGTTATTTAAAAAAATACTCTCTTCAAAAAGTCAGAAAATCATCGGGGTCAAATTTCCCTTAAGACGCAATCATGATCTCCGTAGAGACCTTTTCGCGGTAACCCTAAACGAAAAAATCTTATTTGTTTGCGCTCGCGTTTGATTGCTTTGGTTTTTGTACGCAGATTTAACATCAATCTCTCATCACGACACACTAAAATGAAGAAAAAGCGTTTGGTTTGAAAGCAAAGCCAAGCTAGACCCCAAAGGCGCACGAACTATTCATTTCCTGATTGAAAAAGAAAAAAAAACATATCCTGCCGTGGGGGGAAAGGGTTTTTGGCAAAGAAAACGATTCACTTTTCCGCGAACCGCCATTTCGTCTGTTGTGAACGTCAGAGGATCTACCAGATCACTGGTTAGCGGCTCGTAGCGTGGGCCCGGTGTTAGCGCAATTCTTAAAGAAAACTGACCGCTTAGGAAGTCAATTTTACTAGATACCAATCCCAAAATGACGACCAAAATCAAATTCATCTGTCTTACCTCATTTTTAACGCTTCTTCTATTCTAATATTTAACAAAATATCAACAACCGAACAACAACAACAAAAACAGACAAATAGGAAAATAATATTTATCCTTTAATCGCCGAATGAAGTCACCAGGGCCGAATCCGCCTCTCTTGATACGCTCACTGTCATTTGTCATTATAGACCTACTGGCTCCAAACTGCATGGAAAGAACAACAGCAAGGAAAGAAAATATCCTCACGGGTGAGCTGTATTTACCGAAATTAATGAAAAGACACCTGAAAAGATCCAAGGCTCGACAGGATTCACGGCCTTGTCTCCTGAACACTTGTAGGGCCTTACTACCACAGGTTAAAGGCGAGGTACATTTTAGCGGGTAGTTCGTTTCATGAAAAGAATCTGATCATTTATTTTATCAAATTATAAAGAAGACCGGTCACGAAGCGTTATTGCTTTTTTTTTCTGTTTTAAAGATAATGACGACTTATCTCTTGAAATATTTCGTCCATTTCATATAAACATAAATTATCGCGATCTAACTATCGGGAATTTACCATCATCTCTACAGTTATCTGACCATACAGGTTGTATAAAGGGAATAGGTTTCTAAAGAAACTTCGGTGCTATGTCGGAGGGAGAGTATAACAGGGTAATTTAGTATAATCAACTGAGCTGATAACGTAAATTGACCACCGTAAAGAGCTTCAAATCTGACGTTTCTTTACGGTGGCCAATTTACGTTATCAACTCAGTCAATAATACTAGATTACTCTGCCGTACAGCTTGTAGTCTCGAACATCGTAAATCCGTCGTTTCTTTGTAAAGCATTTCCTGGAAACCCTAATGTTTGGGTCTGGATTGTTTGGGTCTGGATTGTATGAAAGCATGCCCAGCCTCATCAGCAATTCCTTTTTCGATTTTATCTTTTGCCTATTCCAAGTTAAAATCGTAAGGTTGGAATTTCTTTCTAAAGACGGCTGCCATCCTTGTCTCCTCGTCCTTAGAAACTTTACAAGCTTTCCAGTCCACTCTGTCGGGCATGTTGAGAAGAGCGGGACTGGCGGCAACTTCCCTGTTCAAGGAACGAAAGACACATCAGATCAATAGGTTCTACACCAATCCAAGGGCGTAGTAAAGAAAACAAACGCACGCTAATTTTGTCTTCGACAATCCAAAGAAAATTGTCCTATATTTAACAAACAAGAGACGGAGATAAAGCCAAACAACACTGTCAGAATTTATAAAATAATTTCCCTCTAAAAAGCCACAGTCGATACGATTATGATGGTTTTATGCTTTCCATTTATTAAACCCATTAATGAACCCTAAGAGAGACCAGTATTTAATTTCTCCTTACAGTAATATTTTTGAATTATTTATGAAGATCATGAAAAGAAAGGAAATGATTGCCAACCAAATAAGCTTTGATTGTTAAACAAATTCTCTTGGGCAGTACAAAACGATTTGTGTAGATAATAGTATGGAGAATGAGGATACTGATGTCAGGGCATTGTTAATTAATATTGTATATCGCACTTTACACAGGTCTGAAAATCTCTAGTAACCTTCTCAAAGATTATGTCTCTGATGCTTACATCGAACGTAGGAATTAATTACTGAGATATTGTATGATAAAGCTACCTTCCAAACTGTAGAGGCATCTTCAAAGATACTCTGTGAAGCAATTTCTCTTCGTTGTCGAATTCTACCACAAAATAGGGCGCTCCAACTGGTACGATCTGCAACAAAATAAGTAAACACAAAATTAAAGAACTTACAAAAAACAGCAATACAAACAAATTGATCGGCGACAAAGCCAACTAAAAAATAAAACGAGCCCACAAGACTCGTCAGTTGTGAACCCTTTGCACCCAAAGATCCGTACACATTTTCTCTACACTGCTCTTCATATATTGCCTAAGGTGCTGACAAAGAGAATTGGTTTAACAATCAAGAGGTTCATTAGTTGGTGATCATTTCCTTTATTCTCATAACCTTAAAGTTTGATTCAGGGGTGATATTGTGAGGAGAAATTAGATGCTGGTCACTCTCAGGGGTCAAAGGGTTGATAACATCTTACGTTCGATTTTGAAGTGGCTGCCGTTCACCCATGCACCGCCATAAGGATTCATATGTACAATACAATACAATACAATATTTATTTGCCATATACGACATTTACACATGGAAAAAAAAAAAATGAAGAAAATTGATGACAGAAAATAAATGGCGAGAAAACCTGAAAGAAACCACGAGGCTTATAACAAGTCAGGTTTTCTCACTTAAAATAACTAATCTTATATTAGAATTACAATATGGACTTATGGTAATTAACTTTGACCGCGCACACGTACACACACACACACACGCACACACATATTAAGTAAGTTAGTTAAGAATTACTGCCTTACAGAAGCTAATACTTAGAGAGAAGAAATTCTTTAAGCTTTCTTTTAAAAGAAGCGGAGGAGGGAGAACTAGTTATGTCAGAATTTAACGAATTATAAAAGTTTGGACCTTGAAAGTAAATTGAAAACTTCCTGGTGTTCGTTCTGCACAGTGGCAAACGGAAGGACTGAGCATTCCTAGTATTATAATTGTGGATTTGACTATTCAGTAAAAAAAAGTTATTGAATTTGGAAGGGAGTGTAGAGTTCTCGAATGAAAACATAAAAGTACCTAATTGAAACGAATGGATATCATGAAATTTTAAGAGTTTAAGTTCCTTTAAAATAGGGCCAGTATGGGCAATGTATGTAGAATTGCTTACTATTCTTAACGCACGTTTCTGTAAGGTTACAATTCTTTGAAGGTTTGACTTATAGGTACCAGCCCAAGCTAAATTGCAATAATACAAATATGGAAGGATCATAGAATTGTATAAAGTACGAAGGGAGTGAGTAGAGAGAAAAAACCTAGATTTATGAATAATACCTATAGATTTGGATAATTTATTTGCTGTTAAGGATATATGCGATTTCCAGGTCAAATTGTCATCTAATAAAACACCCAAAAACATGGTCTCAGAAACACGAAGAATAGGCTGCTCATTTATGAAAACTTGAAATTCAAAGGATTGCTTCTTTTGCCAAGGCTTGAATACCATAAAATTAGTCTTGGCTAAATTCAAGGAGAGCCGGTTTGCTGCAAACCAGGTTGACAATTTGTTTAATTCTCTATGTAACTTTACCTCACAATGCCGACACATCGTGTACTAAAAACCGACCTTTATGCTGCTGATTTGGCGGGTGCTATATTGATATAGCGCCAAATTCTCGCTCTTAATCCGGAAAAGTGGATAACACTAGCACAATCTGTCGCTCACACTTATGATGTGGCTTCGAAGCTAAATTGATATTCGTACTCAAACAGTCACTGGGAGGCATGAGTTCGAATCCGTCAAAACATCAATTTCGAGTTAAGGATATATGCGATTTCCAGGTCAAATTGTCATCTAATAAAACACCCAAAAACATGGTCTCAGAAACACGAAGAATAGGCTGCTCATTTATGAAAACTTGAAATTCAAAGGATTGCTTCTTTTGCCAAGGCTTGAATACCATAAAATTAGTCTTGGCTAAATTCAAGGAGAGCCGGTTTGCTGCAAACCAGGTTGACAATTTGTTTAATTCTCTATATGTAACTTTACCTCACAATGCCGACACATCGTGTACTAAAAACCGACCTTTATGCTGCTGATTTGGCGGGTGCTATATTGATATAGCGCCAAATTCTCGCTCTTAATCCGGAAAAGTGGATAACACTAGCACAATCTGTCGCTCACACTTATGATGTGGCTTCGAAGCTAAATTGATATTCGTACTCAAACAGTCACTGGGAGGCATGAGTTCGAATCCGTCAAAACATCAATTTCGAGCTTCTTTTGAGCAGTTCCTAATCCTGAAGCTTTTCTACGAGGATTTCTTTGCTTCACATAAGTCTCATTAGACTGTGGTTAACTTTTTATCTGTTAAGTTTTCGAATTATTGTTACAGTAACTTGTATTTTTGTTGTCGTGCACTGTGTATTCCGCTAGTTCACAAAATTCTCCATCCCACCTAGGCAAGGTTTAATTCCCCACACCCAAGGCACAGACGACAGTCAAATGCCCGTGGGTTGCCGAAGGGAGGGAGGAGAGGTTTGAAAGTTCGAATTGATCGGGGCATTATCATCATCGTAATTTCATTGCAGCTGCTTTTGTTGTTGCTGATATCGTTCAAGTTATCATTTTCATAGATTATCATAATTATCGTTATTATTACCATTATTGTTGTTATTTTTTTTGTTATTGTTGCTCATGTTACTTTAATGTTGCACCTGTTTCCGGTGCTCTTCCTATTCCTTTGCTGGCTCCCAAGTCATTTTTGGGGTTCTGACCTGTGCCCTGTAGCTCCTCGTAAAAGAGCCTGTAAATTATCAAATAAACACATCACCTGACTAAGCTCTGTATTGGCAGGCACGTCCCTCATTGCAAGAGAATTGGAATCTCCGTGTTCTCTAAAAATGTCTTTTAACTCCTCAACATCTGTGGGAGGCACTGGTATAACCTATAGATAACAAATTAAATATTGGAATTTTAGCGAATGTCAGGATGGCCGAGCGGTCTAAGGCGCCAGACTCAAGGATAATCTCCTTCCCAGTACTAACTGGGCCGGGTCTCCTGGTCTCCAAATGGAGGCGTGGGTTCGAATCCCACTTCTGACACGACCTTTTTTTTTTTTCTCGTTTTCTTTTTTTTCTTTTTATGATTTACAGGTTACCTTTCGTGTTTTTCTTTTTGTTACTACGCGGATGAATACTAGTTTTACCTGAAGTTGAAGGTGCTGTGTGTAATAATTCCTTTCAAAAATAACACAGGATTTGCCTTCTTTGTGGTACATTTTTCGAAGCGCTCTCTTGTACCTGCTTTAGTGTTAAGAATTCGAACACTTTTTCACACAGGACAATCAAAGATCACAACTACCATAGATTCTTCCCAACACGCTCTATAAAGGATATTTTTCAATTTCCATGAGAACGTCCTGTAATAAAACAAAAAAGTAATTTTGAGTTGAGGCTACTATCAGTTTTATCACACTCAGTGTTGAACTGCAATATTACAGTACAGCGTCGAACCGTTACTTTACCGGCGCTGTAAAATTAAGTCATAGTTCAGTAAAGAGTATATAATGGAAAAAGGGAGGAGTACTCTCTATTAACCCCCACACCCACCCCCACAAAAATGAAGGACCGTGGAGGAATTATGACCGGTTTATTTAATTCTTAACCTAATGATATTTGTCGTGTAAATCCATATAAAGACTTAATCAAAGGGAGTAAAAAGGTTCCATGACAGGAGAACAATAGCGGGAAACTTAATTGGCATACTAGGATTGTTGTCAGTTAATCTAAACCTACATAAAAGGAAAATCTACGCATTAAACGTTAATAGACAAAATATAAAAAAAAAAAAACAGGGATAATCAGCTGGTTTATTTTTTTCGTTTACAGGTATTAGAACTTAGAACCTGTGTTTGTGTAAGAAAGTGTGTATTGGAAGGGGGAGGCAGGGCGGGTAAGTAACTCGCTTGCTACTTCGGTGTTCCGTGGATACTCAATCACGAATAGGTTGTCCTTGTTGACGAAATTTGTGACTCACGTTTAGCTACAGCCTTCTTAGCTAAATATCTAGGCTTTTTTGGGCGGCGTAACCTTAGGGACAAGTCCTCATGGAAACTTAACATCTGATTGCTCAATCTTTTTTTCAAAAGCTACGTTATCGAAAACGTTCAAAAAAGGCTGCACCACCTTTTTCGTTGAGTAATTTCTTTTAGCTCATAATACTTGAAATTTCAAAAGCCTTTCATGCGTTGCTATATCTAAATCGTGGTTTGGAAACAGAAGTCAAAAGGTCTTTCCTACCTCTGTCAATTTAACTGTTGATTCGAAATGCGCGATGGGACAGATCAATACATGATCAGCTACCAGACCTCCTTTAGCCAATGCCACGTACGACTGATGACAAATGGAGAATCATATCAAAAGTTGAATTCATTTTGTTGGGGAAGGTACTTATGTTGATCATGGTCTAAAATGATATTTAACGTCTATTGAAGCGCTTTCCCGTTGTTTTACGTTATAGAACCACAGCACTTTGACAAACATTTTGTCTCGTAAGTCTCGTAAGTTTTCCAAGTTTCGCCTTTGAACGGACTTTTCTTGCACGTTATTCAAAATTTGTCACGTCAGAGATTCTGGTGAGACTTCTGAGCGGAAACATACTTACAGCGTCTCCCACACTGACAACCAAATGTTTCTCAACCTCAGGACTTCCCAGGCAGAACCAACAGGAACCTTTTAAGGGAGCTAAAGGAAAAAAAAAGTAAATATGGCCAAGCGTTCAAATCCAAAGCCAGGAGAAGTTCAAAGCACTTAGATCAACCTGACCTCAAGACTACGAGGACGGAAAGAAGCCAAAATGAGTCATGCGACGTTAGTCCCAAAAATCTCGTGCAAATAGATGAAAAATTGTTTCCTATAAAAGTAAATATGATATGGAGATGGGGGAATAGGGGAATGGGGGAGTTTGGGAGAATTCTCGAAATCAGTCCCCGACTGCGCAACTGTCTAGAAATCTAACAGCTCCCTTGCGTTTAGAAAAAGTTTAAGTCTTGTATTGCTCCAATACAGCACGTTCTTTCCTACATCGCAATAATCAAAGGGATCATACTTACGTGGTCCTTTACGTTGTCTTGGCTGTTTGTTGGAACCGCCTTCTTCGCCACCTGTAAAAATTTACGAGACTGGGGTAAATGACTAGAAAATTTAACTAATCGAAACTGTAAGCTATCGGAATTCCTAATGTAAGATCAAAGTACAAGCTAGGTTAGCGGAAAAATGGTTCGAGTATTAGTTAAGAAGTTGCATTCCAATTGACTAAAAGGGAATTTACTGAGCTACGAACAAAATGTACGGGGGAAGCGAGTTGTCCAATGCTCAGCATTTGAGCAGTACGGCTTCGAGCCCTTGCGGGTTGCGGGGATATGGTGCTGGTGATACAAGTCAGTTCCAACGATCTGTCAACGAAACCTGGGGGAGGGGGGAGAGGGTGGGATAGAAGGGTTGAAGACTCCTAAGTGCCTCGTGCTTCACAAAACTGAGCTTAGCAGAGATATCTGTTAATCTAAAAGGCCAGCTTGTGATTTAGAGCAGATTATATATATTTTCAGATACCATGATCCCTTCGTCGTTTTTGTCCAGGTCCCTGTGACTTCCCTGTGTTACTCATATCAAAAAAGAAGTTCTGACCTGTGGCACTGGCCTGCAATAAAACAAGTAGACACCATTTAGACTTAAGTCTTTTTGTATTAAAAAAATACAAAAAGATATCTTTTGAGAGTCTGTGAGCCAATAATCTACGGTGAAATTTACCAAAATACACTTAGACGTTTCTGAACTGTTATTCATGATGAAAGCGAGTAAAATTTTGGTGAATTCCTCGTTCCCGTTAAGGACTGGAACCTGTGCTTTCTGGCTTCGTTTCAATTTATCATTATTACTGTTATTGCAGCTCGCCTCCTCACCTGTTTTTCATCCGCAGGTAAAAATATTGACATTAATTTTTTTATTACATTGTGTTAACGCACACTGCCGTACTTCATTACTAGAATATGCAACGACTAAATGTGACAAGTCCCTGAGGATTTTACACATTACAGTCTTACTTTTACTTAATTATCCAGTAAGGTTTAAGAGGTCACCTGAGACTGTAGATTTGTATTTTGGTCAGCTGTGTTCACATTGCTACCACTTAACCTGTTATAAGGACACTCCGTGACATCTGGTGGCTGTTTGACAAGTTCGTTTTTATCCATGGATACCAAGGGCACGATATTGAACGCGTACATGTACTGCAAGGAATAAGAGAGCAGAGGGAACAGAATTGACACCCAGATATAGTGAATACCGTAAACAGCATGCATTTCTTTGGCTGGAAATCTGTGTTGTTCAAAATTGGTACAAGTCTTTGACTGAAAGTACATTTCGTACCCCAATGCTACCTTGCCCAAATGAATAACAATAAAACGATATATCACTTTATAATTTTTTTTAAACAGGGAGGGGGAAGAAGAGGGGGGGAGGGGGGTGGTGGGGTGCTTTGTATAGAGGGAGTCATATGGAGGTGCTCACAGAATAGAAGTCTGTCTGTTTGTCTATTTTTTTGCTTGTTTGTTTTTTTAAATTGTAACTTGAACTACATGAACACCCGAACTATCAAAGGTGATTAAAGAAATGATTAAGTATTTTCATGTACCTTTTTCTTGTGTGGATTACCAGCTTGGGCAAGGGCAATAAAACGTGTCACGTGCTGTGCGGATTCTCTCAACACCCGATAATTCCTACAAAAAAAAATAACGTTTTCAGTAAATCACGAAAAATCTACACAGTTTTTAATTTTAAAAAGTTGTCAAAGGTATACTTTCAGAAAATCGATCTAACTTATTTGTCCTTCGCAATAATGTTAAGAAAGTAAAAGGATCGAAAAAGCCTAAATAAGCGGAGAATTATTTCAAAATAAGATAACTTTAAATACTTCAAGTTGAGTAGAAGTGTACCATATACTGTTGTTAGAATATTTTGGTTTCAGACAAGTGGTAAAAATAACCACAAGTTTGGTGGGGGGGGGGGGGGGGAGGGAGGAGGGAAATAAAGATACCCCCGACCTTTCCCCTTGATCCACCACTGCAACTCCTTCTTTCTTGAGGAAGAGTACGCGTCGCCTGACGAGAGCAAACCACGGATGCGAAGGAGACTTCAGACGGCTAAGCATTACGCCCAGTCGTAGAAAATACAGTGTATTTCTGCCCAACCCAAAAGGGATCATTAGAAAATCAACCATGGAGTACAAATGAAGCTTACACTTTAACTTTTTTTTCAAAGAAAGGTTTGAGGAAAAAGCCAGAATTTCTAGTTAGAGGGGTTCAAGCCAAACCCCTTTTTGGCCAGTTCCATTTTCAGCATTGTACTGGTAGAAGCGTATTACACGTTATTGATTTTAGGTTGATGGAAAAAGGTTTTCATTTGACATGTCACACAGGGTTATCACTTCTGTGCTTGTCAAATACCCTTCTCTCACCTGTATGGAGGTCTCTCATAATAGACTCCCTCATGACCAGTGAAATGATACCTGGGCCTTAACTGTTGTGCTAGTCTGGACACCAGTGCTGAACCATTTTTTTCAGGATCAACTCTCTCCTACAGATCATGACAACATGATCAAAAACTAATTCATGGCATGTTAACCACATGTGAACCCCTTCACTAACAACATCTATGTTCCATGCAGATGTTCAGTAACACATGTAGATCACACATGACGTCTAAATGTGGTGAAAACAAAAAAGTAGCACATGAGGCACAACTGAGTATGTCACAGAAGTTCTAACTGCATTTTGACATATTCTGTGATCCATTACTTTTAAGAACCATGGTAACATAGAGTCTATTTATATATAAAGAAGTAAAAAAGAGTCGATGGTAACATCATCTACACTGAATGCCTCTATACTTCTACAGATCATAAGTAAGAACCAATCAAAATGCATATGTTATGCAGCTTATTATATAATTAACAATAATAATAATAATAATAATAGTGACTGTGACAGAAGAGCTTGTCTTAATAATAATGATGATGATAAGAGCATACTCACAGGCTGATTAGCAAAGTTTGACACTCCTTTTGGCCAAGATGATGATATGAGGATGTCCAACCCTTTGAAGCTTTCATCTTGGCACAGAGACTCCAGTGACGTAACATCATCCGCAACAAAATGACATCCTTCCTATATCAAAATTACAATTAATTCAATTAAAATTTCTTTCAAATGTAATAAATATGAGGGAAAACACTGCTTAAAGAATGTACATGTAAATAATGTATGAATGGGATAATAAATGGGAGGATCTTATAATGTAGGTAAATGTAATTATTTGTGAAATCTATGGGCCCTAATGTATATCACAAAAGACTCTTGGCTTCCTGACCAGCTTTTTTCCAAGGGCAAGAATAAATTACAGTGCACATCCACTCCCTGGAAGGACATAGTGTAAGGCTAATATTTTTACAACTTAACGGTTTCTACAGCATGCAATGTACCTCAGGGGCTTCAGATTTTTCCAGTCCACTCAGATATGCAATTTGCAAACCTGATTTTGTTTTCAAGATCCCTTTCCTACCTGAAGAAATACAAGCCATGATACATTTGTTGTAAGAAAGATGGTATTTATATCAGTTTTTTAAAAACCAATTGTGACTCAATGAATAACAGTTCTTGAAAGGCTATTAACATCACTGCATAACTTTCTCTAAGATTTCATAAAGAAAATAATAACATACACATGTAACATAATTTTATACTAAGTAGTCACAGCACACATACATCAGTGACTTGAAAGAAGAGAAGAACTTTCACAATCTTAGTACAGATGTAGTGTAATCATGAAAAGTTAACACAGTGAAAAACTTCTAATAATTTACACTATGCGTGTACAGTTAACCACTCATGTATACATTAACCAAAAAATGCAAATAAAACATACCAAAATTGCATGCAATTGCAAATAAAAAAATTTTATGTCAAAAAATTACATGTGCATGCACAAGCTTGAGACATCTGCCTCATTAGGTATGTATGAGTTAATCCTTTTGTTTTTCGATTGTTGGCGGTTTATCATTTTAAAGAATACTCTACAATGTAATAGCAATAAAACACTACACCACTACCAACCAATGCAACTTTGTAATTGGAATATATAAATAATTTAACGTTTTCCAACACAATTCCTTTATGTGTAGCCAGTGCTTCACATGAATTCTTACCTAGATATGTCACATTCTCACACAGCTCTCCACCATTCTCGAGGGAAACAGAAGAGTAGTAGCTCACTTCATGCATTTCAGTAGGTCCAAGAAGAAAAGTAGGGATAGGAACTGAAATGAAGGGAAGGAGGAGTTGTGGTCATCATTACTACAGAGGTATGGCTTGATTATTCTTTACATTAAACTTTTAGTTTACATTGAATTCTTAAATTCAGTTTGAAATTACAAGTATCAAACCAAGAAACTATTAAAGAGGACATGATCAACTATAAAGTAAAATTTTTATCGCAATGAATGGAATTTTTGTGAGCACTCTGTTCTTTACCATCCATTTCATGGTTATAACTATGTTTAACTGAATTCAGTCATTCAAGTTATTAAAAAAATTCCACCTGAATTGTTTCCTGCTAGATAACCTTCCCACTCTTTTTTAGATTCTTCACTTGATCCAAAGAAACTTCCAACACAAAGCAACATCTATATGAAAATGGAAAGAAATGTATTGGATTTGCATAATAATCAAGTCATGAGTAATTGAGTTCAAGATAAAACATTTTATGTTATTCTTTGGAGTGTATATTGAAAATCTTTTTTTTACTGTTTCCCTTTTTGTGCTTGTACATACAAGTATATTGGTGGCAAAATACAACATCAGAGCATGGAATCTGAAGGTCTGAGGTTCAATTCCTCATGGGGACTCAGAATTTTTTCTTTGTCTCACACTTGTGACAAGACGAAAAAAGGGGATTATTAGTTGATCCAATACCAAATTATCTGAACTAACATCATAAGAATTGTAAGATAGACAGTATGGAGAATTATTGATGAGAATTCTTGAAAGTGGAAGGGTTAACTGCTTCCAAGTCCTATTTGGGTTCAAACCATTGGTTTTTGAGGCACAAAGTGAAACAAGAGAATCCAGAGAACAATTAAAATAGAAATGACAACCAGCAACCAATTGGATCCACATATCAAAACCTCAGCACAGCTTGTGAGCCTTCAATTGAGGCCAATCTCCATCAAGCAAAAAGCTGCCAAATGTCACAGAGATTTTGTCACCTAATCCCTGAATATTTCCCCTCAAAATCATTTACCTCAAAATCCTTGTTTTTCTTGAGAATATTCCTCACCCTTTCAAACAGAGTGTTAAACTTTCCGCAAACATCTCCACTGACAAGGCTATGAAGGGAAACAGATCCATAAGTGATTGATTTTTATTCAATTTTGTAACCATTACCAAAATCAAGCATTTCCAAGATCTAGTTGTCAAAAGGCCAGGTTGACAACTCCTAACAATGTGACAATATTTGGATAATTATATCAAGCAACTCTTAAAACTTCTAGTTAGCATTGGTATGCATATTCTCCCAACAATTCTCTTCACAATTTTTCTGTGGCGCTGTGGCGTTAAACAATCATGAGCTTTTTCATTGGACAATTATTTCCTTTACTCCTGTGACCTAAATTTTTTAATGCCGACTATTAGCAAATCTAAAATTATACTCTTATCATTCATTCGTGCAAAGTAAGCTGTATATTCAAATAAAGATACCATGAATTTCTTCTACGTGACCTTAACGTGACACTTCCTTGAATTAAAAAAAGAAATCAAATATTTGCGATCCTCTCTGTAATAATTGGCAGTAAAGCCGCAAATGTCAGTGGGCTTACATGAGAACTGCGCACGATCAAATTTCTCGCAAAAGAACTGGAGGAAAATACATTTTCCATGTAAATTAAGTTTAAAAAATGATTAATTATGTTAAAAATCTTAGATTGCTCACATTTTGCGTGCTGTTGTCATGATGATAGTCTCAAAAGTGAAAGGACTAGTTGTCAATCCCACAAAAGAGTTCTTCGTTCACTTTTGCCGCCATCATGGATTTCGTAGACTCGCCTCCATGTCCACAAACAGCAAGGACAGCTGGGAAAATTCTTGAGACCACGTGGTTCTTCCTCTTTTATAAGTGGCATCATGGCGGAACAGGTTCGTGTCGAACGATCTGGATTTCTTTTGCTTTAATCACGCCTTTAGATTATAGTTGAACGATTCTTGATATCAGAAACGTCGATTTTGTATGTTGGTTAACTTTTAAAAGCCCCATGATGAATTAAAACATCGTTTTTAGCTTTTTGTTCGTCTAAATAAGTAGAACATTTCATCGGCATGTGTGCTGTTTGATTAATTATGGCTATGTTTTGTATAAAGATCGCATGAAACGAAGTTTAGCTTCCCTCGATTGTTCTTATGTTTTTTGCACTATTAGGTTAGTTCTGTTTTTTCGTTAAAGTCGATCTGTGTTCTTTCCGAAATGAAGTTTCCTACGATATCAACACACATTTCGAAGGGTTTGAGAAAAACACATACATTCAAGTATAAATTTGCTCGAATTTGTTCTCTCTATATAAGAAGTCAAAAGTTGCCATTTTCAAATTCGGTTGTGTTTTCAAGAACATGTTTATTAAAGCCCGCACCAAGGTGAAGTTGTCCTATATGACTTAACTAATGCGAATAAAAGTTATATAAAACAAGTAAGCCAATTTGAGTTTTTGTAAGAACTATAGAAGCAGGAAAATATTATATAGAGCCAGGAGTACATCCTTAGCTTAGTGAACAAACTAACCCTGATTATACAAAATTTGACGCGTGACATGGGCAATTGTGTGGTGAGTGCTAACAACCAGCTGAGGATGTCAGTGCTCCAAGTTACGACCACTTTGATTGCCATGGCAAGTGAAAAATACATTCGGTGACTAAAATTTTGGCAAAAGTCACCAATTGGCAATCAACAGATTTAGAAATAAAAATCAATAAATATATGGCTATTTGGTCAAATTATCAAACATACAAAGGCTGGTGACACAACATGAAGTGAGCTCCCATTGATATGATTTTTTTTGGCAACCATTTTACAGCTGAAGGTGACCAAAAGGGAACTTGGAGCCCTGGATGGAGAAAAAATATCCTAGTTGTTTGATGCTTTTGGTACTGGATGAACTCCTTTAGTTGACCTTATGTTTTTCATTTAATAAGTTTGTACCTTTTGATAATATTTTACAGACTGAGAGGGCCTATCAAAAGCAGGCACCAATTTTTCAAAATAAGAAACGTGTCTTGGGTCAACCTGGTAAGAAGAAGGAACTTCGATATGTGAGGAATGTTGGTCTGGGATTCAAAACTCCCAAAGACGTAAGTTCGGTTTACTTGTGGGTGCATGGAAGCCATTATTCCTCAGACTTACTGCCAATAAACAGAAAAAGCTACTGTAATGGAAGATTCTTTTTTTTTCTGTTTTTTTTTTATTGTTTTCTCAGGGGTTACAAAATGCTTAAGATTCAAAATATTTCTGTGGAGTGATTCTGAGTAATTTTTTGTGTTCTCTCAAATTGTCTTTAATGAAGGGAAAACAATAATATCGCCAGGGAAGTGCAAACAACATACTTGAAGTATTTATAAATACACTTTCATTCAAGACAAAAAAACCTTGATGTGTAGCAAATGTGAAGTTCCTTTTTAAAAAAAACTGTCTGTGATGACTGCAACGATTTTATAATTCTCTTGACAGGCCATTGAGGGAACTTACATTGACAAGAAGTGCCCCTTTACAGGAAATGTAAGCATCCGAGGTCGTATTCTGACGGGTATTGTTGCGAGCCAGAAAATGAAGCGCACAATTGTCATCAGACGTGATTATCTGCATCACATCAAAAAGTACAACCGATTTGAGAAACGTCACAAGAATCTTTCAGCCCATTTATCACCTTGCTTCAGGTTTGTTTCACTTGTTTTTATAAAAACTATGATTAGCCATTAACCATACTGTGATATTTTCTTAAAGTTAATTTGCACATTGATTTGCCGGGAAATTAGCCTACTGCTTGATCTTGCAGTGTCTTATCAAAGCTACCAATTACTGTTTTGGTATTTTAGAGACTTTTCATTGGATCTCAATATCATATCATAATTTGGATCCCAACACCATATCATGTGTAAATTTTATACTTCACTGGTTTATTTAGTTAACTCATGACAATGTCATTAGAAATGTGCTGATCAGTAGAACTGTCAGTTTCTAAAAACGTACACAGTAGAATCTCATCTCACATGTTCGGTACATGTGGCTATGTGTACCAACACCCAGTCCTTGATACAT